>NW_024610136.1:600000-765635 GCF_016920785.2 Ixodes scapularis
CCACAGTGCCATAATCCCGGTGCGCAGGCACAACATGCGGTGGGACGCTGACCCCGACTGCCAGGCTTTGCAGCGAGTAAGCCGACACCGGCCACCATCTCCTTGAATGCGCTGAACACAAAGGCGCTCGAGCGGTGCTGAAGGCGGCCTGCGCCGAACTATGGTTCACCTGCGGTACCAAGAAAGAAACTGCACGGATCAAAACAGACCAAGGGGCGAGCCCTCAAAACCATGCATGCTCACCTTCCTGGAGGAAATTGGTCCGCTCCAAACATCCAGGCTCGGGGGATAACCGGAACCGCACACGAGCAGAGAGAAAATGGCTATGGCCTCCCCCGCTTGCACACAGCACCCTCCTCCCCCCGACCGCTGGCCTGGCAGCCCTGCACCCTCTCCCCATCGCCGGGCGGAGAGAGGCGATTGCTTTTTGGGGACAGTCCCCCGTGGGGGGACCGGTTCCCGGAACGAGTCGCTCCCGTGTGCGTCCCTGTTCCTGGAAAGCGCGCACTGCTCTCGGCTTGTTCTTTTTTTTTTTTTTTTTTTTTTTTTATACATGGTTGCACGTATTTCGCCTCGAGCGGACAGGATTGCGTTCGCCTCAAAACGCCGCTCGGCCAACACCACTCGGCCCGCGGCTCGTCAATTCTCCACATGGGCGGTCGCCCTCAGTAGCTCTTTCGCGACCGAACACCCGGGCAGTGACAGACGGGTCCAGGAGCCCACTCGTATTTGATAGAAGAGCAGTAATAAAAATCTGACCGTACTCACACACGATCGGCATTCTCCAAATACTTATTTTTTCCCCCGTAGCGTACAATAAGCAGCTATGTTCATTAATTCTGCGAAATGTGTTTTTTCCACCTGGGCCGTTGCCCACACAGACATATCAAGAGGCCTGAAGGTTTTCCCGACCCCATTAGAAAAGTTCTTGACAGGCCTTCAGACATTTCAATGCATCGTAAAGGGGACTTTAGACATTTCAGGAGAGCCTCTGACGGGGCCAGTGAACCCACCAGGAAATATCGGTGCCCCCGTCAAACATCTCAGAAATTCCTGAAGTCCCTTTCACACCCTTTAAAAAAATCCTGAAGTCCCATCAGAGCGATTTTCAATAGGGCTTCCGAGCTCATGCCTAACTAAACCCTGATGTTTGGGATTGAAGCAGAGAACCTTGAAGGGATACAGAGATTTTGTCGGGGGGCCGGTAAGCCCATTAGCACTCGTGCGAGAAGGCCGTAAAAAAGCGAGGAGGAAAATTGAGAAGGAAAGGGGAGGAGGAAAAAAAGAAAAGAGGGGGAATTTCTGCCACGCTGAAGAAAATTTTGAGCGCCCGCCTTTAAAGAAAGAATATTTTATATGGCAAGATTTGTAAATTCACTCAATTAGGTATGATTGGCTGTCTCTATAGGATTCATTTTATATCAGATCCGTCGTTTACCTGCCATCCCATGACATCAGACCTTCTGAGGTCACAGTTCATAAATATTTGATAGTTAAACTTACCTTATAAATGAACAAGTAGAACAACCTTCACGATTTTAGCTGGGTTTTCGTCTCAGCATATAATGCAGTGAAAGGCATGGGAAAACTTTTCAATGTTCAAATTGAAAATATTTGGCCAAACTTTTTCGCTTCAAACTCAAAATCTACTATTTGCATATGACTATAACTTAGAATAAACTGTTTTTCAAAATTGTCATCGGCCCACATCAGTTAATGTTTTTGTTTATTTTTGACCCCGAAACGACTGAGGACACGGATGATCGCATAATTACCTCACGGGATATACTCGGAAGCAGGCCTGAATGTAGCGGGTCAAACAGTTTCGAAAGAATATACAGGAAAGGAGACAAAGTGAGGCCTTCTGGTGCTCAACGAGAATGTACGACGACCACTGCAGGGTCTCTGTCCAAAAAGCCATCTGTGGTTCCACAGCAAAGTGTCCAACCATTGAGGTGTTTCTTGAGGTTATCAACGAAAAAGGATATTTCATTTGAACCTGCCTTCGTGTTTACTCGAGCGGCTCTGAAGAGAACAAATAATTGAAACAAGCGCCGGCTTTCTGCACAATGTGGGGACGGCTTCCTTGAAAACTAATAGGGAAGAGGAGACGGTGACCCGCTGGGTGTAAGAATGACAGCGCACATCCTACAAAGGCAAAGAGAGAGGGGGAACACTCAGAGACATATTGCACGAGCACCGACACCTGCAGATGGTCCCCACATGAGAAGAGTCAGACAAAGTTGGTGAAACGGACATTGTTCGCCGCCCCTACCACTGTGGGTGCTGCTTCCTTTATCTCCCGGTTTCGTGCTGACTCGATTCTCAGTCGTGTGCTAAACCAGACAATTTTTTGCTTGTTTAATGCGTGGAGTTACAGTTACAGTTGCCCAATACAAAAGAAACAGTCTTACAGTTACAAGCTACCAGCAGTAAAGAATAACTCGTTACCAAAAAGTAACTCTAGTTACCAGTAACGCATTACTAGTAGCAAGCTACTGCCCAAGACTGCTTGTCATGCACGGTCTGGATACGAGTGCTTCGCTTCGCTCTTACCAGCGCTTTGGTCGTATAAAAAGTGGCCTTTGGAGCGTCATCTTAGATGCCGCTCATCAAAAGCATTGGCTTATCAATTATTGCAAATAAATTATGCACATCAAAATGCTGAAATGGCAAATCACACAAAAAAAAGAAACACCCTTTGGGTTTAAATTTTTCTAATTTCTCAGTTTACCTTTCTTCTTACTGTATAGTGTAACAAATAAAATAATATTGGTTTGGTTTGTGATTTCTTAAGTCCAATTTTTGTACTGTGACGAGAAAGTAACGGCGTTACTCTTTTTGCAGTAACTGTAACATTTTACTTTTTGAAGCCGGTGACTGTCACTGTAAGAGTGTTACTTTTCCCCCCTAGGTAACTGTCACTGTAACACTGTTACTTTTTGCTGTTAACGTGCCCACGACTGATGACTAGGTTCAATTTCTTTGTTATGCTGTGGTAGTAAACACCGGGCCGTGGGAACAAGTTCAAATAAAGTACCCCTTATAGTTTGATCTCCTACCCATCGTATTATCGGGCACCGAACATTGGTTCTGAGCGCTGCGACACTTTGCGCACCACACTGCTCGACATTTAGAGCCTTTACCCAAAAGGAGACTTTGCTATCTTTGACGACTTAAATTTTCCAAACATTGACTGGGTTCATCTTACCACGAGCAGCTCGAATGCTGCGCGAGAGTTTTTCATGTTTGAATTTTAACCTCACCCCAGTTGTTGAACAACCCACCTGTGGCGACAATATTCTTGACCGTACCCTTACAAGCACACCAGAAATAATAAAAACTGTCAACTGTGTTGCTGGCTTAAGTGACCACGGCATCTTGATCATCGAGTTATCTATCCCTGTGCCGACGCTGAGCCCAACTGTTCAAACAATTCGTGAGCTATAACAAAGGTGATTACTACGTCACCATAAATCGGAACGTGTCATCGTTCTATCAGTTGTATGTCGAAAACCTTTGTTCAAGATCGGTGGAAGAAAACTGGTTACTATTTAAAAACAAACTTAATAATCTAACTCAGCAGTTTGTTCCGAATGTTATTGTAAACAGCGACGGGCAAAACCCCTGGTACAATAAAACTTCACGATCATTATAAATAACAAAAAGAAGCGCATGTATAAAAGAGCTAAAAGAGTAAATAATAACAAAGTCTGGGACAATTATTTTTCATGTCTCAAATCTTGTACAGAGCGTAAAGTTGACGAAAAAGAAGTTATTTTCTTTGAACCTGCAAGAATTCTGCTAAGTAACCCCCAGAAGTTCTGGAAGGTATTTTCACCCAGAGATAATACTGACTCTATCCGACTAAAGAATGAAAATGTAAACGCCTTGTGAGCCACATTGCACTACCGCTTTAAATAAGTATTTCTCTTCCATACTATCAAACGAAAGCATTGATCATATATTAAGTTTGCCTTGCTCTGGTTTTGAGCCCATGGCCCCCATTGACACTAACATTTCTGCTTCCAGAATGCTTTGACTTATAGAAGGGTTAAAACTCTCATCATCTTTTGGTCCAGACAATATTAGCCCCAAAGTTCTTAGCAACACCAAAGTAATATCTGTGAATTCCTCAGATTCATATTTTCTTAGTCATCACAGCAGGATTGCCTATACTCCGTTTCACCTTCAGTCCGAGCGCAGCAAACGCTAGGAGCTATCCCAGCCAATTCAGCGTTGAGAGAGTGTCATGTGACCTTGAGCTCCCTGCGTCGCTCTGGCCAACCGAAAGGTCACGCGATTTTTTCCCGACGTCCAGTCGGACTGAAGGTGGAACGGAGTACACCATTGGACTGGAAGCTGGGGAAGGTCATTCCGGTCTTTAAAAGCGGTGATCGTGTGCTGGACTCAAACTACCATCTCATATCATATTTAGAAGCCAATCATATTTTTTACAATCATCAACATGGATTTCAAAGAGGTTTTTCATGCGAGACGCAACTCTTTGAACTCAAACACAAGTTAATCACTAACCTTGACTCGCAGGGCCAAACCGATGCTGTATTCCTTGACTTCTCGAAGGCATTCGAAAGAGTTCCCCATCGTCATCTAATTTCAAAACTTTCTATCCTGGGTATCGACCCTTTGGTCCTTTCTTGGATTCGTGACTTTCTCTTTTCTCGCACTCAGTTCACTGTGGCTAACAACCATATGTCAGATATTACTAACGTTATATCTGGGGTTCCACAGGGGGCATTACTAGGTCCACTACTGTTTCTTATTTTTATTAACGACTTATCAATTGTAGTCTGTCTCTTCGCTTACGATTGTGTCCTATATTGCAAAATTACTTTGTCTGATGACCATTTGAATCTTCCGAGTGACCTTGACCTGATTCATGCCTGGTGCTCCAAATGGCTAATGTCATTAAACATGTCAAAATGTCAATTACTTCGCTTTACTTGGAAACATGTAACATCATATTTTTCGTATTCCATTGGCTCTGGACTAATCATCTCTGCCTGCCTCCATCTATAAATATTTTTGTGCAACACTACCTAATCACTTAACCTGAAATAACCACATTGAAACAGACTCAGCAGAGGCTTTGCGCACTCTCGGGTACATCAAAAGAAATCTGAAGGCGCCACCATCTCATCTCCGGAAAATGGCATACGAGACTTACGTTGGACCAAAGTTGGAGTATGCAGCAGCAATTCGGAATGCTCATAAAATTTATCCCATTAACCATCTTGAGTCAGTTCAAAATCGCACGGCCAGGTCGATTCTTAATGACCATTACCGAAGAACTAGTGTCTCTGCACTGAAATGCCCGCTGTATAAGTCGCGCCACAAGATATATCATGCTTCTATTATAATCCAATGCTTCATAACTCACTCGTACTTCCTCCTTGAAGAGCATCGTCTCGACTAAATCACCCATGTCACGTATCTCGGATCACAAACCACTTCAACCAATCAGAGAGAGAGAGAGAGAATAAACTTTTATTCTGAGCATTTCAGCACGGTGGTCTGTGCCGGAAGGAAGGGCTTCCCTTTTCACGGGATACTATATGCCGCCTTATCTGCCTGGCCCCTGTTGACCAATTGAAGCTGATCCTCCAGGGCGGGGCTGGACAGCAAGTTCTCCCATCGCTCTACAGGGGAAAGGGTGTGGGTGGTGGGTGGTTTTGATTGAATTTACACTCACGTATGTTGTGGCGGAGGGCTCCTATCTCGTGGCATACTGGGCAGTTCCCACTGTATTGAGTGAGGAACATGTGCGACTGAGTAAAACGGGGGTGGGGGAAGGACCCCGACTGAATTTTCCTATACGCTACCTGTTCCTCCAGCGTTAACTTAGGACGCGGGGCTGGCAGTCTTCGCCTTTCTTTGCAGTAGAATGCGACTAGTATTTCCTATTAGGTGACCATGGGTTGGTCCTGCACCTCTTCCACGGCTGTGGCCCGGTAAGTCAGTGCACGGGCCTGCTGGTGAGGAAGTTTGTTGCCCTCTACCACGGAGGGGGCAGGTACCCATTCAAATTCTATGGGCTCCTTTGGGGGTCTTTTGTTTTTGAGCACCTGCAGTGCTTTTCAGGACACCAGGCTCGACTGAAAGCTCCGGTATGCTTGGTGTGAGTCGGTGATTACCCTGGTTCTGCCCGGCAATAGGTAACCCCGTCTTGTTCCGCAATGCTTCGATTACTCTTTTAGCAAGTGTATTTATGTACCAGTTTTATTTCACACACACTTGTTCTCACTGTTTATATTACTCACCAGCCCTGTAGGTATCAGCCACCTGTCTGTTCATATGTTGATCTTTTGTATTTTTCATGTACTTCCCCCCCCCCCCCCCCCCCACACACACACACTCCTTATGTAATGCTCCTGTTGGGGCCTTTAAAGTTACAATAAATATATATATATATATATATATAAAGCTGCCAGCAGCATTGGAAGAATTTAGGAGCGGGGGTGGGGGCAACCAGTTTGAATTCCTGTGCCGACGTGACGCCACACATAACTTGAGCACATTATATAACATTCCCACCCATCTGATCGGCATTCCTAATTTTATTTCCATATGTTCAGTGACAATGTAAGCCAGTTTTAGATACTATACTTTTATAGTATTACTTTTCCGTACTTCTCACTGCAACGTTTTCATGGCGAGCATACTGTTCCCAGCTGCAGACCACGACAGCCGCGCACAAGTAGCGAGCCTCAGTTTGGGCATCTAGGACGTAGTACGTAGCTGTTGCGCGTCTCGTACGCACTGCAAAATCTGCGTAAAACGATCCAAACCTCTTTCAGCAAGCGCTGTGACCCAAGGGGGTATCGGAAGTCGAGTGTGTTAGCGCACCGCAGCTTGTACGGCGAAACGTCCCGCTGCCAGGGATCCCCACCCCTACCCGTTTCGATCTGTTGTGAGGCACAGACCCCAGGCTAGCAGTCGTACTGTAGTGGCTAAATTTTCTCATCTACAGCCTGAAACGGTGTCGCCAGAACCTAGACAGGCCGATCGCACGCTATTTAAAATAGTGAACGTCTTATTTTCTTCCGCTGTGCCCAAAATGACGACAGTGCATGCGATTGAAAGACCAGCGGACAGGCTACCACTCTTGCCTTCGAATCGCTCGGGAGTCGGGCACCTGCATTTGCACCATGATCGAAGAACCAGAAAGAAGCGATGTCAAATCACATCAACACAGAATCACTCCAAGCTTCCTTGCTTGTGCCCTTCAGCTCTGCGCGCCGTCAGCCGTATCAACGCTAATCACAATTAATTAACGCCTGCCGCGCGCGTTCCGCCACTCATACAAACAACAACAAACAATCAGGGTGTTATGCTGCAGAAAGTTACTTCCGCCAGTTTTAGCGAAATGCGGAGCTCAACCCCTGCTCAGCCGACGTTATTCAAGGTATTGAATTTGGCGTAAGGGTGGTGTGTTTGGGGTATGCGAAAAAGACTACTGTATTGACTATGGCGTACGCCGAAATGACTACGGTATTGATTTTGGCGTACGCCAAAACCACTACCGTAGTCAGAGCGGAGGGGTAGTGAGATCGGCGTCCTACACCCTCTCTATGAAGGCCCCACCTGCAGTTCCTCTCTATCTTGTTAGTAAGGCAATGTTGGTTCCTGCTTTCATAATCCGAAAAATATGGTTGGGCATTACAATATGGCGACTAACATCAAACTCAGTTTCTAGCGTGGATGCTTTTGGATTGAAAAACCGTTCACTTGCTCTCACGTGAAGCCCTCTCTCTGAAGACCCCACCTGCAGTGCCTCTCTATCTTGTTAATGAGGCAATGTGGGTTCCTGCTTTGATAATCCGAAAAATATGGTTTCAGATCTATTTCAGATTGGTTTTATGGGCATTACAATATGGCGACTAACATCAAACTAAGTTTCTAGCGTGGATGCGTTTGGATTGAAAAACCGTTCACTCACTCTCACATGAAGCCCTCTCTCTGAAGACCCCACCTGCAGTTCCTCTCTATCTTGTTAGTAAGGCAATGTTGGTTCCTGCTTTCATAATCCAAAAAATATGGTTTCAGATCTATTTCAGATTGGTTTTATGGGCATTACAATATGGCGACTAACATCAAACTAAGTTTCTAGCGTGGATGCGTTTGGATTGAAAAACCGTTCACTCACTCTCACGTGAAGCCCTCCCTCTGAAGACCCCACCTGCAGTTCCTCTCTCTCTTGTTAATAAGGCAATGTTGGTTCCTGCTTTGATAATCCGAAAAATATGGTTTCAGATCAATTTCAGATTGGTTTTATGGGCATTACAATATGGCGACTAACATCAAACTAAGTTTCTAGCGTGGATGCGTTTGAATTGAAAAACCGTTCACTTACTCTCACGTGAAGCCCTCTCTCTGAAGACCCCACCTGCAGTGCCTCTCTCTCTTGTTAATAAGGCAATGTTGGTTCCTGCTTTAATAATCCGAAAAATATGGTTTCAGATCTATTTCAGATTGCCTTTATGGGCATTACAATATGGCGACTAACATCAAACTAAGCTTCTAGCCTGGATGCGTTTGGATTGAAAAACCGTTCACTTACTCTCACGTGAAGCCCTCTCTCTGAAGACCCCACCTGCAGTGCCTCTCTCTCTTGTTAATAAGGCAATGTTGGTTACTGCTTTCATAATCCGAAATTATGGTTTCAGATCTATTTCAGATTGGTTTTATGGGCATTACAATATGGCGACTAGCATCAAACTACGTTTCTAGCGTGGATGCGTTTGGATTGAAAAACCGTTCACTTGCTCTCACGTGAAGCCCTCTCTCTGAAGACCCCACCTGCAGTTCCTCTCTATCTTCTTAATAAGGCAATGTTGGTTCCTCCTTTGATAATCCGAAAAATATGGTTTCAGATCTATTTCAGATTGGTTTTATGGGCATTACAATATGGCGACTAACATCAAACTAAGTTTCTAGCGTGGATGCGTTTGGATTGAAAAACCGTTCACTCACTCTCACGTGAAGCCCTCTCTCTGAAGATTCCACCTGCAGTGCCTCTCTATCTTGTTAATAAGGCAATGTTGGTTCCTGCTTTAATAACCCGAAAAATATGGTTTCAGATCTATTTCAGATTGCCTTTACGGGCATTACAGAATGGCGACTAACATCAAACTAAGTTTCTAGCGTGGATGCGTTTGGATTGAAAAACCGTTCACTCACTCTCACGTGAAGCCCTCTCTCTGAAGACCCCACCTGCAGTGCCTCTCTATCTTCTTAATAAGGCAATGTTGGTTCCTGCTTTCATAATCCGAAAATATGGTTTCAGATCTATTTCAGATTGGTTTTATGGGCATTACAATATGGCGACTAACATCAAACTAAGTTTCTAGCGTGGATGCGTTTGGATTGAAAAACCGTTCACTTGCTCTCACGTGAAGCCCTCTCTCTGAAGACCCCACCTGCAGTCCCTCTCTATCTTGTTAATGAGGCAATGTGTGTTCCTCCTTTGATAATCCGAAAAATATGGTTTCAGATCTATTTCAGATTGGTTTTATGGGCATTACAATATGGCGACTAACATCAAACTAAGTTTCTAGCGTGGATGCGTTTGGATTGAAAAACCGTTCACTCACTCTCACGTGAAGCCCTCTCTCTGAAGACCCCACCTGCAGTGCCTCTCTATCTTGTTAGTAAGGCAATGTTGGTTCCTGCTTTCATAATCCGAAAAATATGGTTTCAGATCTATTTCAGATTGGTTTTATGGGCATTACAATATGGCGACTAGCATCAAACTACGTTTCTAGCGTGGATGCGTTTGGATTGAAAAACCGTTCACTTACTCTCACGTGAAGCCCTCTCCCTGAAGACCCCACCTGCAGTTCCTCTCTATCTTCTTAATAAGGCAATGTTGGTTCCTGCTTTAATAATCCAAAAAATATGGTTTCAGATCTATTTCAGATTGCCTTTATTGGCATTACAATATGGCGACTAACATCAAACTAAGTTTCTAGCGTGGATGCGTTTGAATTGAAAAACCGTTCACTTACTCTCACGTGAAGCCCTCTCTCTGAAGACCCCACCTGCAGTTCCTCTCTATCTTGTTAATAAGGCAATGTTGGTTCCTGCTTTAATAATCCGAAAAATATGGTTTCAGATCTATTTCAGATTGCCTTTAAGGGCATTACAATATGGCGACTAGCATCAAACTACGTTTCTAGCGTGGATGCGTTTGGATTGAAATACCGTTCACTTGCTCTCACGTGAAGCCCTCTCTCTGAAGACCCCACCTGCAGCGCCTCTCTATCTTCTTAATAAGGCAATGTTGGTTCCTCCTTTGATAATCCGAAAAATATGGTTTCAGATCTATTTCAGATTGGTTTTATGGGCATTACAATATGGCGACTAACATCAAACTAAGTTTCTAGCGTGGATGCGTTTGGATTGAAAAACCGTTCAGTCACTCTCACGTGAAGCCCTCTCTCTGAAGATTCCAACTGCAGTGCCTCTCTATCTTGTTAATAAGGCAATGTTGGTTCCTGCTTTAATAATCCGAAAAATATGGTTTCAGATCTATTTCAGATTGCCTTTACGGGCATTACAGAATGGCGACTAACATCAAACTAAGTTTCTAGCGTGGATGCGTTTGGATTGAAAAACCGTTCACTCACTCTCACGTGAAGCCCTCTCTCTGAAGACCCCACCTGCAGTTCCTCTCTATCTTCTTAATAAGGCAATGTTGGTTCCTGCTTTCATAATCCGAAAAATATGGTTTCAGATCTATTTCAGATTGGTTTTATGGGCATTACAATATGGCGACTAACATCAAACTAAGTTTCTAGCGTGGATGCGTTTGGATTGAGAAACCGTTCACTTACTCTCACGTGAAGCCCTCTCTCTGAAGACCCCACCTGCAGTGCCTCTCTCTCTTGTTAATAAGGCAATGTTGGTTCCTGCTTTCATAATCCGAAAATATGGTTTCAGATCTATTTCAGATTGGTTTTATGGGCATTACAATATGGCGACTAACATCAAACTAAGTTTCTAGCGTGGATGCGTTTGGATTGAAAAACCGTTCACTTGCTCTCACGTGAAGCCCTCTCTCTGAAGACCTCACCTGCAGTTCCTCTCTATCTTGTTAATGAGGCAATGTGTGTTCCTCCTTTGATAATCCGAAAAATATGGTTTCAGATCTATTTCAGATTGGTTTTATGGGCATTACAATATGGCGACTAACATCAAACTAAGTTTCTAGCGTGGATGCGTTTGGATTGAAAAACCGTTCACTCACTCTCACGTGAAGCCCTCTCTCTGAAGACCCCACCTGCAGTGCCTCTCTCTCTTGTTAATAAGGCAATGTTGGTTACTGCTTTCATAATCCGAAATTATGGTTTCAGATCTATTTCAGATTGGTTTTATGGGCATTACAATATGGCGACTAGCATCAAACTACGTTTCTAGCGTGGATGCGTTTGGATTGAAAAACCGTTCACTTGCTCTCACGTGAAGCCCTCTCTCTGAAGACCCCACCTGCAGTTCCTCTCTATCTTCTTAATAAGGCAATGTTGGTTCCTCCTTTGATAATCCGAAAAATATGGTTTCAGATCTATTTCAGATTGCCTTTATGGGCATTACAATATGGCGACTAACATCAAACTAAGCTTCTAGCCTGGATGCGTTTGGATTGAAAAACCGTTCACTTACTCTCACGTGAAGCCCTCTCTCTGAAGACCCCACCTGCAGTGCCTCTCTCTCTTGTTAATAAGGCAATGTTGGTTACTGCTTTCATAATCCGAAATTATGGTTTCAGATCTATTTCAGATTGGTTTTATGGGCATTACAATATGGCGACTAGCATCAAACTACGTTTCTAGCGTGGATGCGTTTGGATTGAAAAACCGTTCACTTGCTCTCACGTGAAGCCCTCTCTCTGAAGACCCCACCTGCAGTTCCTCTCTATCTTCTTAATAAGGCAATGTTGGTTCCTCCTTTGATAATCCGAAAAATATGGTTTCAGATCTATTTCAGATTGGTTTTATGGGCATTACAATATGGCGACTAACATCAAACTAAGTTTCTAGCGTGGATGCGTTTGGATTGAAAAACCGTTCACTCACTCTCACGTGAAGCCCTCTCTCTGAAGATTCCACCTGCAGTGCCTCTCTATCTTGTTAATAAGGCAATGTTGGTTCCTGCTTTAATAACCCGAAAAATATGGTTTCAGATCTATTTCAGATTGCCTTTACGGGCATTACAGAATGGCGACTAACATCAAACTAAGTTTCTAGCGTGGATGCGTTTGGATTGAAAAACCGTTCACTCACTCTCACGTGAAGCCCTCTCTCTGAAGACCCCACCTGCAGTGCCTCTCTATCTTCTTAATAAGGCAATGTTGGTTCCTGCTTTCATAATCCGAAAATATGGTTTCAGATCTATTTCAGATTGGTTTTATGGGCATTACAATATGGCGACTAACATCAAACTAAGTTTCTAGCGTGGATGCGTTTGGATTGAAAAACCGTTCACTTGCTCTCACGTGAAGCCCTCTCTCTGAAGACCCCACCTGCAGTCCCTCTCTATCTTGTTAATGAGGCAATGTGTGTTCCTCCTTTGATAATCCGAAAAATATGGTTTCAGATCTATTTCAGATTGGTTTTATGGGCATTACAATATGGCGACTAACATCAAACTAAGTTTCTAGCGTGGATGCGTTTGGATTGAAAAACCGTTCACTCACTCTCACGTGAAGCCCTCTCTCTGAAGACCCCACCTGCAGTGCCTCTCTATCTTGTTAGTAAGGCAATGTTGGTTCCTGCTTTCATAATCCGAAAAATATGGTTTCAGATCTATTTCAGATTGGTTTTATGGGCATTACAATATGGCGACTAGCATCAAACTACGTTTCTAGCGTGGATGCGTTTGGATTGAAAAACCGTTCACTTACTCTCACGTGAAGCCCTCTCCCTGAAGACCCCACCTGCAGTTCCTCTCTATCTTCTTAATAAGGCAATGTTGGTTCCTGCTTTAATAATCCAAAAAATATGGTTTCAGATCTATTTCAGATTGCCTTTATTGGCATTACAATATGGCGACTAACATCAAACTAAGTTTCTAGCGTGGATGCGTTTGAATTGAAAAACCGTTCACTTACTCTCACGTGAAGCCCTCTCTCTGAAGACCCCACCTGCAGTTCCTCTCTATCTTGTTAATAAGGCAATGTTGGTTCCTGCTTTAATAATCCGAAAAATATGGTTTCAGATCTATTTCAGATTGCCTTTAAGGGCATTACAATATGGCGACTAGCATCAAACTACGTTTCTAGCGTGGATGCGTTTGGATTGAAATACCGTTCACTTGCTCTCACGTGAAGCCCTCTCTCTGAAGACCCCACCTGCAGCGCCTCTCTATCTTCTTAATAAGGCAATGTTGGTTCCTCCTTTGATAATCCGAAAAATATGGTTTCAGATCTATTTCAGATTGGTTTTATGGGCATTACAATATGGCGACTAACATCAAACTAAGTTTCTAGCGTGGATGCGTTTGGATTGAAAAACCGTTCAGTCACTCTCACGTGAAGCCCTCTCTCTGAAGATTCCAACTGCAGTGCCTCTCTATCTTGTTAATAAGGCAATGTTGGTTCCTGCTTTAATAATCCGAAAAATATGGTTTCAGATCTATTTCAGATTGCCTTTACGGGCATTACAGAATGGCGACTAACATCAAACTAAGTTTCTAGCGTGGATGCGTTTGGATTGAAAAACCGTTCACTCACTCTCACGTGAAGCCCTCTCTCTGAAGACCCCACCTGCAGTTCCTCTCTATCTTCTTAATAAGGCAATGTTGGTTCCTGCTTTCATAATCCGAAAAATATGGTTTCAGATCTATTTCAGATTGGTTTTATGGGCATTACAATATGGCGACTAACATCAAACTAAGTTTCTAGCGTGGATGCGTTTGGATTGAGAAACCGTTCACTTACTCTCACGTGAAGCCCTCTCTCTGAAGACCCCACCTGCAGTGCCTCTCTCTCTTGTTAATAAGGCAATGTTGGTTCCTGCTTTCATAATCCGAAAATATGGTTTCAGATCTATTTCAGATTGGTTTTATGGGCATTACAATATGGCGACTAACATCAAACTAAGTTTCTAGCGTGGATGCGTTTGGATTGAAAAACCGTTCACTTGCTCTCACGTGAAGCCCTCTCTCTGAAGACCCCACCTGCAGTGCCTCTCTATCTTGTTAATGAGGCAATGTGTGTTCCTCCTTTGATAATCCGAAAAATATGGTTTCAGATCTATTTCAGATTGGTTTTATGGGCATTACAATATGGCGACTAACATCAAACTAAGTTTCTAGCGTGGATGCGTTTGGATTGAAAAACCGTTCACTCACTCTCACGTGAAGCCCTCTCTCTGAAGACCCCACCTGCAGTGCCTCTCTATCTTGTTAGTAAGGCAATGTTGGTTCCTGCTTTGATAATCCGAAAAATATGGTTTCAGATCAATTTCAGATTGGTTTTATGGGCATTACAATATGGCGACTAACATCAAACTAAGTTTCTAGCGTGGATGCGTTTGAATTGAAAAACCGTTCACTTACTCTCACGTGAAGCCCTCTCTCTGAAGACCCCACCTGCAGTGCCTCTCTCTCTTGTTAATAAGGCAATGTTGGTTCCTGCTTTAATAATCCGAAAAATATGGTTTCAGATCTATTTCAGATTGCCTTTATGGGCATTACAATATGGCGACTAACATCAAACTAAGCTTCTAGCCTGGATGCGTTTGGATTGAAAAACCGTTCACTTACTCTCACGTGAAGCCCTCTCTCTGAAGACCCCACCTGCAGTGCCTCTCTCTCTTGTTAATAAGGCAATGTTGGTTACTGCTTTCATAATCCGAAATTATGGTTTCAGATCTATTTCAGATTGGTTTTATGGGCATTACAATATGGCGACTAGCATCAAACTACGTTTCTAGCGTGGATGCGTTTGGATTGAAAAACCGTTCACTTGCTCTCACGTGAAGCCCTCTCTCTGAAGACCCCACCTGCAGTTCCTCTCTATCTTCTTAATAAGGCAATGTTGGTTCCTCCTTTGATAATCCGAAAAATATGGTTTCAGATCTATTTCAGATTGGTTTTATGGGCATTACAATATGGCGACTAACATCAAACTAAGTTTCTAGCGTGGATGCGTTTGGATTGAAAAACCGTTCACTCACTCTCACGTGAAGCCCTCTCTCTGAAGATTCCACCTGCAGTGCCTCTCTATCTTGTTAATAAGGCAATGTTGGTTCCTGCTTTAATAACCCGAAAAATATGGTTTCAGATCTATTTCAGATTGCCTTTACGGGCATTACAGAATGGCGACTAACATCAAACTAAGTTTCTAGCGTGGATGCGTTTGGATTGAAAAACCGTTCACTCACTCTCACGTGAAGCCCTCTCTCTGAAGACCCCACCTGCAGTGCCTCTCTATCTTCTTAATAAGGCAATGTTGGTTCCTGCTTTCATAATCCGAAAATATGGTTTCAGATCTATTTCAGATTGGTTTTATGGGCATTACAATATGGCGACTAACATCAAACTAAGTTTCTAGCGTGGATGCGTTTGGATTGAAAAACCGTTCACTTGCTCTCACGTGAAGCCCTCTCTCTGAAGACCCCACCTGCAGTGCCTCTCTATCTTGTTAATGAGGCAATGTGTGTTCCTCCTTTGATAATCCGAAAAATATGGTTTCAGATCTATTTCAGATTGGTTTTATGGGCATTACAATATGGCGACTAACATCAAACTAAGTTTCTAGCGTGGATGCGTTTGGATTGAAAAACCGTTCACTCACTCTCACGTGAAGCCCTCTCTCTGAAGACCCCACCTGCAGTTCCTCTCTATCTTGTTAGTAAGGCAATGTTGGTTCCTGCTTTCATAATCCGAAAAATATGGTTTCAGATCTATTTCAGATTGGTTTTATGGGCATTACAATATGGCGACTAGCATCAAACTACGTTTCTAGCGTGGATGCGTTTGGATTGAAAAACCGTTCACTTACTCTCACGTGAAGCCCTCTCCCTGAAGACCCCACCTGCAGTTCCTCTCTATCTTCTTAATAAGGCAATGTTGGTTCCTGCTTTAATAATCCAAAAAATATGGTTTCAGATCTATTTCAGATTGCCTTTATTGGCATTACAATATGGCGACTAACATCAAACTAAGTTTCTAGCGTGGATGCGTTTGAATTGAAAAACCGTTCACTTACTCTCACGTGAAGCCCTCTCTCTGAAGACCCCACCTGCAGTTCCTCTCTATCTTGTTAATAAGGCAATGTTGGTTCCTGCTTTAATAATCCGAAAAATATGGTTTCAGATCTATTTCAGATTGCCTTTAAGGGCATTACAATATGGCGACTAGCATCAAACTACGTTTCTAGCGTGGATGCGTTTGGATTGAAATACCGTTCACTTGCTCTCACGTGAAGCCCTCTCTCTGAAGACCCCACCTGCAGCGCCTCTCTATCTTCTTAATAAGGCAATGTTGGTTCCTCCTTTGATAATCCGAAAAATATGGTTTCAGATCTATTTCAGATTGGTTTTATGGGCATTACAATATGGCGACTAACATCAAACTAAGTTTCTAGCGTGGATGCGTTTGGATTGAAAAACCGTTCAGTCACTCTCACGTGAAGCCCTCTCTCTGAAGATTCCAACTGCAGTGCCTCTCTATCTTGTTAATAAGGCAATGTTGGTTCCTGCTTTAATAATCCGAAAAATATGGTTTCAGATCTATTTCAGATTGCCTTTACGGGCATTACAGAATGGCGACTAACATCAAACTAAGTTTCTAGCGTGGATGCGTTTGGATTGAAAAACCGTTCACTCACTCTCACGTGAAGCCCTCTCTCTGAAGACCCCACCTGCAGTTCCTCTCTATCTTCTTAATAAGGCAATGTTGGTTCCTGCTTTCATAATCCGAAAAATATGGTTTCAGATCTATTTCAGATTGGTTTTATGGGCATTACAATATGGCGACTAACATCAAACTAAGTTTCTAGCGTGGATGCGTTTGGATTGAGAAACCGTTCACTTACTCTCACGTGAAGCCCTCTCTCTGAAGACCCCACCTGCAGTGCCTCTCTCTCTTGTTAATAAGGCAATGTTGGTTCCTGCTTTCATAATCCGAAAATATGGTTTCAGATCTATTTCAGATTGGTTTTATGGGCATTACAATATGGCGACTAACATCAAACTAAGTTTCTAGCGTGGATGCGTTTGGATTGAAAAACCGTTCACTTGCTCTCACGTGAAGCCCTCTCTCTGAAGACCTCACCTGCAGTTCCTCTCTATCTTGTTAATGAGGCAATGTGTGTTCCTCCTTTGATAATCCGAAAAATATGGTTTCAGATCTATTTCAGATTGGTTTTATGGGCATTACAATATGGCGACTAACATCAAACTAAGTTTCTAGCGTGGATGCGTTTGGATTGAAAAACCGTTCACTCACTCTCACGTGAAGCCCTCTCTCTGAAGACCCCACCTGCAGTGCCTCTCTATCTTGTTAGTAAGGCAATGTTGGTTCCAACGAGCTTGAGTCTTACCTTAGAGCGGTAAACCGGAACCCACTGCCTGCAGCGGAAATGGCACCCCCCCGGTTGCCGCCATCTTGCCTGTTTGCCACATTAGTGATCACGTGACGTTAAAATGGCTGCGCCCAATGGTGGGCCAGATCGCGGTCAGCAGATGGGCACTCTGGGGCTGCGTTCGAATCTTACTCGAATGGCGCCGAGTTATTCCGGCGGATCAAGTCACGTGACAGGACAGATGCAGCAACGCTGGACGCGGGTAGGTTTTCGAACGCAACGAATACGATAACTTCACCCAGGAGTGAGATAGAAGCTGCGTTCGATTTACTTGCACCTCCGGCACCCGTGCAGAAAAGTGTGGGCGGTGTACTTCCGGTCGTATCTTAATACATATACCGGGAGTAGACTGCCCTACACTTTTCTGCACCGGCGCAGGAGGTGCAAGTAAATCGAACGCAGCTTCTGGGTGAAGTTATCGTACCCGTTGCATTCGAAAACCTACCCGCGTCCAGCGTTGCTGCATTTGTCTTGTCACGTGACTTGATCCGCCGGAACAACTCGGCGCCATTCGAGTAAGATTCGAACGCAGCCCCAGAGTGCCCATCTGCTGACCGCGATCTGGCCAATCTGATCTGGCCCCCCTTTGGGCGCAGCCATCTTAACGTCACGTGATCACTAATGTGGCAAACAGGCAAGATGGCGGCAACCGGGGGGGTGCCATTTTTGACCGCTGGTTTACCGCTCTAAGTTCACTCAAGCTCGTTGGTTGGTTCCTGCTTTCATAATCCGAAAAATATGGTTTCAGATCTATTTCAGATTGGTTTTATGGGCATTACAATATGGCGACTAGCATCAAACTACGTTTCTAGCGTGGATGCGTTTGGATTGAAAAACCGTTCACTTACTCTCACGTGAAGCCCTCTCCCTGAAGACCCCACCTGCAGTGCCTCTCTATCTTCTTAATAAGGCAATGTTGGTTCCTGCTTTAATAATCCGAAAAATATGGTTTCAGATCTATTTCAGATTGCCTTTATTGGCATTACAATATGGCGACTAACATCAAACTAAGTTTCTAGCGTGGATGCGTTTGAATTGAAAAACCGTTCACTTACTCTCACGTGAAGCCCTCTCTCTGAAGACCCCACCTGCAGTGCCTCTCTATCTTCTTAATAAGGCAATGTTGGTTCCTCCTTTGATAATCCGAAAAATATGGTTTCAGATCTATTTCAGATTGCCTTTATTGGCATTACAATATGGCGACTAACATCAAACTAAGTTTCTAGCGTGGATGCGTTTGAATTGAAAAACCGTTCACTTACTCTCACGTGAAGCCCTCTCTCTGAAGACCCCACCTGCAGTTCCTCTCTATCTTGTTAATGAGGCAATGTGTGTTCCTCCTTTGATAATCCGAAAAATATGGTTTCAGATCTATTTCAGATTGGTTTTATGGGCATTACAATATGGCGACTAACATCAAACTAAGTTTCTAGCGTGGATGCGTTTGGATTGAAAAACCGTTCACTCACTCTCACGTGAAGGCCTCTCTCTGAAGACCCCACCTGCAGTGCCTCTCTATCTTGTTAGTAAGGCAATGTTGGTTCCTGGGCTATGTTCCAAATCTTACCCGAGTAACCTGCCTCCTACGTCAGCGGGTAATACCACGTGACATCGCGAGTAAACGATCCGCGACTCGATTTTGGAACGGCCAGGATAATCACCTGGATACTACGCGGATTGGCTTCGTCTTGGGCGACGGCAAAAAGAAAACACAGCAGCGATGACAGAAAATAGCAGACGATCCTTTTGATCATGGAGAAAGCACCCGAAGAACGGTTATGTTAATGACGATGCGGTGTATTTTGAGGTGGATCCACCAGCTCCTTTTACTCACCTTCGTTTTGAGCTGTATATTGAGATCAAAATTACTTACTCCTTACAGCTAGACATGAAAAAATGGGTTTTTATTAATCAGCGCGATCGCTGCAATTCTAGTCACGGTGCCCTAAACGCATATATTCCACGCATTGTAATTTGCACCGATTATGTTTTGCAGAAATATATTCCACACGGTGTAGCGGTCCAGCGCGAGGGTGCTTTCTCCAGATTATGAAACTCACGTTCGCTTTGACGCGAATGTGATTACAGTGAAATTTTCGAAGCCTTCACTGCTTTACAAACGTTATCCTCTCATTACACACACTCTGGAGGAAACAAAAATATTACATTATCATATAACGAGTTCAAACATTTTCGGCCTTGAACGTGAGATTACGGCATCCCCCAACGCCGAGGACGAGGATGCGGAGAAGCTCCTGTTTACGCTCGCACTCAGATAATAACAAGTACACGTTCCCGGGGAAGGTGGACGGTCTGGATGTAATGCAGTCAATTCCTGCGTTGACAACAGCAAATCGCAATAACCACACATGCTGCACCTAATTCTTTGTCATTTCGAACGTCCGCCACCAAAACCAACGGAGCAAGCGAGCTTTGACGGCTGTCGGCGCAGAAAGCAGACGACGAACAGATCACGTGACGTATTTACTCGATTTGATCCGACTTTACCCCCCGATCGAGGAGGGTAGCGCGAGTAGTTACTCCGGAGTGAACAACCCACTTCTGGAACGCGAGTTCTGACGTCATCGAGTAAGCTCGAGTAAGTTTTGGAACGCCACGGTACGAAACTTTTACTCCGGAGTCGGATCGAGTAAGTTTTGGAACACAGCCCTGCTTTCATAATCCGAAAAATATGGTTTCAGATCTATTTCAGATTGGTTTTATGGGCATTACAATATGGCGACTAGCATCAAACTACGTTTCTAGCGTGGATGCGTTTGGATTGAAAAACCGTTCACTCACTCTCACGTGAAGCCCTCTCCCTGAAGACCCCACCTGCAGTGCCTCTCTATCTTCTTAATAAGGCAATGTTGGTTCCTGCTTTAATAATCCGAAAAATATGGTTTCAGATCTATTTCAGATTGCCTTTATTGGCATTACAATATGGCGACTAACATCAAACTAAGTTTCTAGCGTGGATGCGTTTGAATTGAAAAACCGTTCACTTACTCTCACGTGAAGCCCTCTCTCTGAAGACCCCACCTGCAGTGCCTCTCTATCTTGTTAATAAGGCAATGTTGGTTCCTGCTTTAATAATCCGAAAAATATGGTTTCAGATCTATTTCAGATTGCCTTTAAGGGCATTACAATATGGCGACTAGCATCAAACTACGTTTCTAGCGTGGATGCGTTTGGATTGAAATACCGTTCACTTGCTCTCACGTGAAGCCCTCTCTCTGAAGACCCCACCTGCAGTGCCTCTCTATCTTCTTAATAAGGCAATGTTGGTTCCTCCTTTGATAATCCGAAAAATATGGTTTCAGATCTATTTCAGATTGGTTTTATGGGCATTACAATATGGCGACTAACATCAAACTAAGTTTCTAGCGTGGATGCGTTTGGATTGAAAAACCGTTCACTCACTCTCACGTGAAGCCCTCTCTCTGAAGATTCCAACTGCAGTTCCTCTCTATCTTGTTAATAAGGCAATGTTGGTTCCTGCTTTAATAATCCGAAAAATATGGTTTCAGATCTATTTCAGATTGCCTTTACGGGCATTACAGAATGGCGACTAACATCAAACTAAGTTTCTAGCGTGGATGCGTTTGGATTGAAAAACCGTTCACTCACTCTCACGTGAAGCCCTCTCTCTGAAGACCCCACCTGCAGTGCCTCTCTATCTTCTTAATAAGGCAATGTTGGTTCCTGCTTTCATAATCCGAAAAATATGGTTTCAGATCTATTTCAGATTGGTTTTATGGGCATTACAATATGGCGACTAACATCAAACTAAGTTTCTAGCGTGGATGCGTTTGGATTGAAAAACCGTTCACTCACTCTCACGTAAAGCCCTCTCTCTGAAGACCCCACCTGCAGTGCCTCTCTCTCTTGTTAATAAGGCAATGTTGGTTCCTGCTTTGATAATCCGAAAAATATGATTTCAGATCAATTTCAGATTGGTTTTATGGGCATTACAATGTGGCGACTAACATCAAACTAAGTTTCTAGCGTGGATGCGTTTGGATTGAAAAACCGTTCACTCACTCTCACGTGAAGCCCTCTCTATGAAGGCCCCACCTGCAGTGCCTCTCTATCTTGTTAGTAAGGCAATGTTGGTTCCTGCTTTCATAATCCGAAAAATATGGTTGGGCATTACAATATGGCGACTAACATCAAACTAAGTTTCTAGCGTAGATGCGTTTGGATTGAAAAACCGTTCACTTACTCTCACGTGAAGCCCTCTCTCTGAAGAACCCACCTGCAGTGCCTCTCTATCTTGTTAATGAGGCAATGTTGGTTCCTGCTTTGATAATCCGAAAAATATGGTTTCAGATCTATTTCAGATTGGTTTTATGGGCATTACAATATGGCGACTAACATCAAACTAAGTTTCTAGCGTGGATGCGTTTGGATTGAAAAACTGTTCACTCACTCTCACGTGAAGCCCTCTCTCTGAAGACCCCACCTGCAGTGCCTCTCTATCTTGTTAATAAGGCAATGTTGGTTCCTGCTTTGATAATCCGAAAAATATGGTTTCAGATCTATTTCAGATTGGTTTTATGGGCATTACAATATGGCGACTAACATCAAACTAAGTTTCTAGCGTGGATGCTTTTGGATTGAAAAACCGTTCACTTGCTCTCACGTGAAAGCCCTCTCTCTGAAGACCCCACCTGCAGTTCCTCTCTATCTTGTTAATGAGGCAATGTGGGTTCCTGCTTTGATAATCCGAAAAATATGGTTTCAGATCTATTTCAGATTGGTTTTATGGGCATTACAATATGGCGACTAACATCAAACTAAGTTTCTAGCGTGGATGCGTTTGGATTGAAAAACCGTTCACTCACTCTCACATGAAGCCCTCTCTCTGAAGACCCCACCTGCAGTGCCTCTCTATCTTGTTAGTAAGGCAATGTTGGTTCCTGCTTTCATAATCCGAAAAATATGGTTTCAGATCTATTTCAGATTGGTTTTATGGGCATTACAATATGGCGACTAACATCAAACTAAGTTTCTAGCGTGGATGCGTTTGGATTGAAAAACCGTTCACTCACTCTCACGTGAAGCCCTCTCTCTGAAGACCCCACCTGCAGTGCCTCTCTATCTTCTTAATAAGGCAATGTTGGTTCCTGCTTTCATAATCCGAAAAATATGGTTTCAGATCTATTTCAGATTGGTTTTATGGGCATTACAATATGGCGACTAACATCAAACTAAGTTTCTAGCGTGGATGCGTTTGGATTGAAAAACCGTTCACTCACTCTCACGTGAAGCCCTCTCTCTGAAGACCCCACCTGCAGTGCCTCTCTATCTTCTTAATAAGGCAATGTTGGTTCCTGCTTTCATAATCCGAAAAATATGGTTTCAGATCTATTTCAGATTGGTTTTATGGGCATTACAATATGGCGACTAACATCAAACTAAGTTTCTAGCGTGGATGCGTTTGGATTGAAAAACCGTTCACTCACTCTCACGTGAAGCCCTCTCTCTGAAGACCCCACCTGCAGTGCCTCTCTCTCTTGTTAATAAGGCAATGTTGGTTCCTGCTTTGATAATCCGAAAAATATGATTTCAGATCAATTTCAGATTGGTTTTATGGGCATTACAATATGGCGACTAACATCAAACTAAGTTTCTAGCGTGGATGCGTTTGGATTGAAAAACCGTTCACTCACTCTCACGTGAAGCCCTCTCTATGAAGGCCCCACCTGCAGTGCCTCTCTATCTTGTTAGTAAGGCAATGTTGGTTCCTGCTTTCATAATCCGAAAAATATGGTTGGGCATTACAATATGGCGACTAACATCAAACTAAGTTTCTAGCGTAGATGCGTTTGGATTGAAAAACCGTTCACTTACTCTCACGTGAAGCCCTCTCTCTGAAGACCCCACCTGCAGTCCCTCTCTATCTTGTTAATGAGGCAATGTTGGTTCCTGCTTTGATAATCCGAAAAATATGGTTTCAGATCTATTTCAGATTGGTTTTATGGGCATTACAATATGGCGACTAACATCAAACTAAGTTTCTAGCGTGGATGCGTTTGGATTGAAAAACTGTTCACTCACTCTCACGTGAAGCCCTCTCTCTGAAGACCCCACCTGCAGTGCCTCTCTATGTTGTTAATAAGGCAATGTTGGTTCCTGCTTTGATAATCCGAAAAATATGGTTTCAGATCTATTTCAGATTGGTTTTATGGGCATTACAATATGGCGACTAACATCAAACTAAGTTTCTAGCGTGGATGCTTTTGGATTGAAAAACCGTTCACTTGCTCTCACGTGAAAGCCCTCTCTCTGAAGACCCCACCTGCAGTTCCTCTCTATCTTGTTAATGAGGCAATGTGGGTTCCTGCTTTGATAATCCGAAAAATATGGTTTCAGATCTATTTCAGATTGGTTTTATGGGCATTACAATATGGCGACTAACATCAAACTAAGTTTCTAGCGTGGATGCGTTTGGATTGAAAAACCGTTCACTCACTCTCACGTGAAGCCCTCTCTCTGAAGACCCCACCTGCAGTGCCTCTCTCTCTTGTTAATAAGGCAATGTTGGTTCCTGCTTTGATAATCCGAAAAATATGGTTTCAGATCTATTTCAGATTGGTTTTATGGGCATTACAATATGGCGACTAACATCAAACTACGTTTCTAGCGTGGATGCGTTTGGATTGAAACACCGTTCACTCACTCTCACGTGAAGGCCTCTCTCTGAAGACCCCACCTGCAGTGCCTCTCTATCTTGTTAATGAGGCAATGTTGGTTCCTGCTTTGATAATCCGAAAAATATGGTTTCAGATCTATTTCAGATTGGTTTTATGGGCATCACGATATGGCGACTAACATCAAACCAAGTTTCTAGCGTGGATGCGTTTGGATTGAAAAACCGTTCACTCACTCTCACGTGAAGCCCTCTCTCTGAAGACCCCACCTGCAGTTCCTCTCTCTCTTGTTAATAAGGAAATGTTGGTTCCTGCTTTGATAATCCGAAAAATATGGTTTCAGATCAATTTCAGATTGGTTTTATGGGCATTACAATATGGCGACTAACATCAAACAAAGTTTCTAGCGTGGATGCGTTTGGATTGAAAAACCGTTCACTTACTCTCACGTGAAGCCCTCTCTCTGAAGACCCCACCTGCAGTGCCTCTCTCTCTTGTTAATAAGGCAATGTTGGTTCCTGCTTTCATAATCCGAAAAATATGGTTTCAGATCTATTTCAGATTGGTTTTATGGGCATTACAATATGGCGACTAACATCAAACTACGTTTCTAGCGTGGATGCGTTTGGATTGAAAAACCGTTCACTCACTCTCACGTGAAGGCCTCTCTCTGAAGACCCCACCTGCAGTGCCTCTCTATCTTGTTAATGAGGCAATGTTGGTTCCTGCTTTGATAATCCGAAAAATATGGTTTCAGATCTATTTCAGATTGGTTTTATGGGCATTACAATATGGCGACTAACATCAAACTAAGTTTCTAGCGTGGATGCGTTTGGATTGAAAAACCGTTCACTCACTCTCACGTGAAGCCCTCTCTCTGAAGACCCCACCTGCAGTGCCTCTCTCTCTTGTTAATAAGGCAATGTTGGTTCCTGCTTTGATAATCCGAAAATTATGATTTCAGATCAATTTCAGATTGGTTTTATGGGCATTACAATATGGCGACTAACATCAAACTAAGTTTCTAGCGTGGATGCGTTTGGATTGAAAAACCGTTCACTCACTCTCACGTGAAGCCCTCTCTATGAAGGCCCCACCTGCAGTGCCTCTCTATCTTGTTAGTAAGGCAATGTTGGTTCCTGCTTTCATAATCCGAAAAATATGGTTGGGCATTACAATATGGCGACTAACATCAAACTAAGTTTCTAGCGTAGATGCGTTTGGATTGAAAAACCGTTCACTTACTCTCACGTGAAGCCCTCTCTCTGAAGACCCCACCTGCAGTGCCTCTCTATCTTGTTAATGAGGCAATGTTGGTTCCTGCTTTGATAATCCGAAAAATATGGTTTCAGATCTATTTCAGATTGGTTTTATGGGCATTACAATATGGCGACTAACATCAAACTAAGTTTCTAGCGTGGATGCGTTTGGATTGAAAAACTGTTCACTCACTCTCACGTGAAGCCCTCTCTCTGAAGACCCCACCTGCAGTGCCTCTCTCTCTTGTTAATGAGGCAATGTTGGTTACTACTTTCATAATCCGAAATTATGGTTTCAGATCTATTTCAGATTGGTTTTATGGGCATTACAATATGGCGACTAGCATCAAACTACGTTTCTAGCGTGGATGCGTTTGGATTGAAAAACCGTTCACTTGCTCTCACGTGAAGCCCTCTCTCTGAAGACCCCACCTGCAGTGCCTCTCTATCTTCTTAATAAGGCAATGTTGGTTCCTCCTTTGATAATCCGCAAAAAATATGGTTTCAGATCTATATCAGATTGGTTTTATGGGCATTACAATATGGCGACTAACATCAAACTAAGTTTCTAGCGTGGATGCGTTTGGATTGAAAAACCGTTCACTCACTCTCACGTGAAGCCCTCTCTCTGAAGATTCCACCTGCAGTGCCTCTCTATCTTGTTAATAAGGCAATGTTGGTTCCTGCTTTAATAACCCGAAAAATATGGTTTCAGATCTATTTCAGATTGCCTTTACGGGCATTACAGAATGGCGACTAACATCAAACTAAGTTTCTAGCGTGGATGCGTTTGGATTGAAAAACCGTTCACTCACTCTCACGTGAAGCCCTCTCTCTGAAGACCCCACCTGCAGTTCCTCTCTATCTTCTTAATAAGGCAATGTTGGTTCCTGCTTTCATAATCCGAAAAATATGGTTTCAGATCTATTTCAGATTGGTTTTATGGGCATTACAATATGGCGACTAACATCAAACTAAGTTTCTAGCGTGGATGCGTTTGGATTGAGAAACCGTTCACTTACTCTCACGTGAAGCCCTCTCTCTGAAGACCCCACCTGCAGTGCCTCTCTATCTTGTTAGTAAGGCAATGTTGGTTCCTGCTTTCATAATCCGAAAAATATGGTTTCAGATCGATTTCAGATTGGTTTTATGGGCATTACAATATGGCGACTAGCATCAAACTACGTTTCTAGCGTGGATGCGTTTGGATTGAAAAACCGTTCACTTACTCTCACGTGAAGCCCTCTCCCTGAAGACCCCACCTGCAGTGCCTCTCTATCTTCTTAATAAGGCAATGTTGGTTCCTGCTTTAATAATCCGAAAAATATGGTTTCAGATCTATTTCAGATTGCCTTTATTGGTATTACAATATGGCGACTAACATCAAACTAAGTTTCTAGCGTGGATGCGTTTGAATTGAAAAACCGTTCACTTCACTGATCTCAATGACAATTGCTGGATCGCGCTTGCCGCTCCCGCAAGTGAAGCCACCGGGCTTCACTTGCGCTGCAGCGAACAAGCGGGGAAGCGCGATCCAGCAATTGTCATAGAGATCAGTGGTTCACTTACTCTCACGTGAAGCCCTCTCTCTGAAGACCCCACCTGCAGTGCCTCTCTATCTTGTTAATAAGGCAATGTTGGTTCCTGCTTTAATAATCCGAAAAATATGGTTTCAGATCTATTTCAGATTGCCTTTAAGGGCATTACAATATGGCGACTAGCATCAAACTACGTTTCTAGCGTGGATGCGTTTGGATTGAAATACCGTTCACTTGCTCTCACGTGAAGCCCTCTCTCTGAAGACCCCACCTGCAGTGCCTCTCTATCTTGTTAATAAGGCAATGTTGGTTCCTGCTTTGATAATCCGAAAAATATGGTTTCAGATCTATTTCAGATTGGTTTTATGGGCATTACAATATGGCGACTAACATCAAACTAAGTTTCTAGCGTGGATGCTTTTGGATTGAAAAACCGTTCACTTGCTCTCACGTGAAGCCCTCTCTCTGAAGACCCCACCTGCAGTTCCTCTCTATCTTGTTAATGAGGCAATGTGGGTTCCTGCTTTGATAATCCGAAAAATATGGTTTCAGATCTATTTCAGATTGGTTTTATGGGCATTACAATATGGCGACTAACATCAAACTAAGTTTCTAGCGTGGATGCGTTTGGATTGAAAAACCGTTCACTCACTCTCACGTGAAGCCCTCTCTCTGAAGACCCCACCTGCAGTTCCTCTCTATCTTGTTAGTAAGGCAATGTTGGTTCCTGCTTTCATAATCCGAAAAATATGGTTTCAGATCTATTTCAGATTGGTTTTATGGGCATTACAATATGGCGACTAGCATCAAACTACGTTTCTAGCGTGGATGCGTTTGGATTGAAAAACCGTTCACTCACTCTCACGTGAAGCCCTCTCCCTGAAGACCCCACCTGCAGTGCCTCTCTATCTTCTTAATAAGGCAATGTTGGTTCCTGCTTTAATAATCCGAAAAATATGGTTTCAGATCTATTTCAGATTGCCTTTATTGGCATTACAATATGGCGACTAACATCAAACTAAGTTTCTAGCGTGGATGCGTTTGAATTGAAAAACCGTTCACTTACTCTCACGTGAAGCCCTCTCTCTGAAGACCCCACCTGCAGTGCCTCTCTATCTTGTTAATAAGGCAATGTTGGTTCCTGCTTTAATAATCCGAAAAATATGGTTTCAGATCTATTTCAGATTGCCTTTAAGGGCATTACAATATGGCGACTAGCATCAAACTACGTTTCTAGCGTGGATGCGTTTGGATTGAAATACCGTTCACTCGCTCTCACGTGAAGCCCTCTCTCTGAAGACCCCACCTGCAGTGCCTCTCTATCTTGTTAATGAGGCAATGTTGGTTCCTGCTTTGATAATCCGAAAAATATGGTTTCAGATCTATTTCAGATTGGTTTTATGGGCATTACAATATGGCGACTAAAATCAAACTAAGCTTCTAGCGTGGATGCGTTTGGATTGAAAAACCGTTCACTCACTCTCACGCGAAGCCCTCTCTCTGAAGACCCCACCTGCAGTGCCTCTCTATCTTGTTAATACGGCAATGTTGGTTCCTGCTTTGATAATCTGAAAAATATGGTTTCAGATCAATATCAGATTGGTTTTATGGGCATTACAATATGGCGACTAACATCAAACTAAGTTTCTAGCGTGGATGCGTTTGGATTGAAAAACCGTTCACTCACTCTCACGTGAAGCCCTCTCTCTGAAGACCCCACCTGCAGTGCCTCTCTATCTTGTTAGTAAGGCAATGTTGGTTCCTGCTTTCATAATCCGAAAAATATGGTTTCAGATCTATTTCAGATTGGTTTTATGGGCATTACAATATGGCGACTAACATCAAACTACGTTTCTAGCGTGGATGCGTTTGGATTGAAAAACCGTTCACTCACTCTCACGTGAAGCCCTCTCTCTGAAGACCCCACCTGCAGTGCCTCTCTATCTTGTTAATGAGGCAATGTTGGTTCCTGCTTTGATAATCCGAAAAATATGGTTTCAGATCTATTTCAGATTGGTTTTATGGGCATTGCAATATGGCGACTAACATCAAACCAAGTTTCTAGCGTGGATGCGTTTGGATTGAAAAACCGTTCACTACTCTCACGTGAAGCCCTCTCTCTGAAGACCCCACCTGCAGTTCCTCTCTCTCTTGTTAATAAGGAAATGTTGGTTCCTGCTTTGATAATCCGAAAAATATGGTTTCAGATCAATTTCAGATTGGTTTTATGGGCATTACATAATGGCGACTAACATCAAACTAAGTTTCTAGCGTGGATGCGTTTGGATTGAAAAACCGTTCACTTACTCTCACGTGAAGCCCTCTCTCTGAAGACCCCACCTGCAGTGCCTCTCTCTCTTGTTAATAAGGCAATGTTGGTTCCTGCTTTCATAATCCGAAAAATATGGTTTCAGATCTATTTCAGATTGGTTTTATGGGCATTACAATATGGCGACTAACATCAAACTACGTTTCTAGCGTGGATGCGCTTGGATTGAAAAACCGTTCACTCACTCTCACGTGAAGCCCTCTCTCTGAAGACCCCACCTGCAGTGCCTCTCTATCTTGTTAGTAAGGCAATGTTGGTTCCTGCTTTCATAATCCGAAAAATATGGTTTCAGATCTATTTCAGATTGGTTTTATGGGCATTACAATATGGCGACTAGCATCAAACTACGTTTCTAGCGTGGATGCGTTTGGATTGAAAAACCGTTCACTTACTCTCACGTGAAGCCCTCTCTCTGAAGACCCCACCTGCAGTGCCTCTCTCTCTCTTGTTAATAAGGCAATGTTGGTTCCTGCTTTAATAATCCGAAAAATATGGTTTCAGATCTATTTCAGATTGCCTTTATGGGCATTACAATATGGCGACTAACATCAAACTAAGTTTCTAGCGTGGATGCGTTTGGATTGAAAAACCGTTCACTTACTCTCACGTGAAGCCCTCTCTCTGAAGACCCCACCTGCAGTTCCTCTCTCTCTTGTTAATAAGGCAATGTTGGTTCCTGCTTTCATAATCTGAAAATATGGTTTCAGATCTATTTCAGATTGGTTTTATGGGCATTACAATATGGCGACTAGCATCAAACTACGTTTCTAGCGTGGATGCGTTTGGATTGAAAAACCGTTCACTTACTCTCACGTGAAGCCCTCTCTCTGAAGACCCCACCTGCAGTACCTCTCTATCTTCTTAATAAGGCAATGTTGGTTCCTGCTTTAATAATCCGAAAAATATGGTTTCAGATCTATTTCAGATTGCCTTTATGGGCATTACAATATGGCGACTAACATCAAACTAAGTTTCTAGCGTGGATGCGTTTGGATTGAAAAACCGTTCACTTACTCTCACGTGAAGCCCTCTCTCTGAAGACCCCACCTGCAGTGCCTCTCTCTCTTGTTAATAAGGCAATGTTGGTTCCTGCTTTCATAATCCGAAAATATGGTTTCAGATCTATTTCAGATTGGTTTTATGGGCATTACAATATGGCGACTAACATCAAACTAAGTTTCTAGCGTGGATGCGTTTGGATTGAAAAACCGTTCACTTGCTCTCACGTGAAGCCCTCTCTCTGAAGACCCCACCTGCAGTTCCTCTCTATCTTGTTAATGAGGCAATGTGTGTTCCTCCCAACGAGGTAGAGGGCCTTAGAGTGATAAACTAGTATATCGTTCATCAGGCAAAAGTGACCCCCGATTGGCCGCCGCCATGTTGTACAATTTTGACCACTAGACACGTGACCAGGCCAAATCTATGACGTAACCAGACCAAATCTCTGGCGTCAACGAAAAGATGGCAGCGCCCAGTGCGTGTCGGAAGCGTTGTGGGCGTTGATCGGAGTGTGGATTTCGTGAGCGGAATTCGGTTTTTGAGGGTTTTGTGTGCTCTCCCGCGTAGGAATAACGTGAAGTACGAGGGAGTGAGGCTTTTATTTTTTTTTTTTAATTCAGAGTAAGCCAGATTCGGTCCCGTGCTTCTCGTACGGGCTCGGATCACTACCTCGGACATCGCTCGGTCGTTCGAGTTTAATTAAAATATCCGCAATCGTTAACCACGGGAGCTCCTCCATAATCGCTGTGTCGGAGGATACGTCGAACCCATCCGGAACGCGGAGTCTAAAGGTATGTAGGACGTAACCAGAACGCGGAGTTCTAACGGTACGGCGGACGTGCCCGGGCAATTTTCTTAGCTCGACCGTCAAGATTCGCATTTGAAGCAGCGAGTGAAGTGTTGAAATCTCCGAACTGCTCGGTGCTGAGCTAACTACGGACCACTTCACTATGTGATCCGTAGTGACGTGAAAAAGACCGACGGCGGTCACTCCGGGCGGACGGCGGCTCCCGGCCGCCTGCCGGGTGCCTTCTGTGAAGGGGCCACAGCCGTGTAAGCAGTACTGTACCAGCTTCTCTTATAGTTATGTTGTTCTCGAGCAGCTTCCCGATCACTAAACCCCGCAAACGCGTGCCGAAATTTCAAAAGGTGTCTGCCAACCTGGAAAGCCTTGAACTCCCAGGGAATTTCGGATCATCTGGGAAAGTCAGGGAATCATTCAAAAAGTGGGCTAAATAAGGGAAGACGACTAGTGAAAGCGGCATGGCGGTTGCTCGTCGGCACGGCCATGCTGAATGATATTGCCGAAATGTCATCCTTCGACTCAAAAACTCAAGGAATTTGATCAAAATAGTCAGGGAAAAACTTGAAAAAGTCGGGGAATTTGAAATCAGTAGTTTGTTAGACACAATGTTTGATTTTCTTGGCACTCCACGCGTTTTTACACACGACAGGCGCACGCCCGTGTATCACACGGCAGCCAGGCCAAGCGGCTGCCAGCCACTTATGCAAGGTCGATAAGACGCAAGCGTGGAACGCTTTCAGACTGCTGTAAATACACCAGCGGGAGCGTCCGGCCGCAGTCCGACTGCCCACGCTAGGACACCCGACACAGACTCCGCGTCCTGGGTACGTCCGACGTGTCTTTAGATTTTGCATCCTAGGTACGTCAGACCTATCTTTAGACACAGCGCCTGATAATAGTAGTGAATAGGGTCACGTTCAGTGCGCAAGTCACTTTATTACACTCGGAGAGCGGAATTCCATTCCCGTTGCGCAGGTAGTTCCCGAGCTAGGCATGCGTTTGAAGACTATGTTTCACTCTTTCATAAAGCAAGCTTTGCGGGACCCCTCCGCCCTTGTGCACCCATTCGCAGGTCGTGTCGCCTTTCCTCACGTAACTCCCGCAGGTTCAGTGAGTTGCCGAGCCACTGCAGCCCTGGCGTCGCTCGGTACATACAAGAGGCGGCTCACGTCGGTCGTCCAGCAGCGTACTGGAGGGACGCAAAGCTAGCAGCCTCCTTGGTGCACGCAAGACGAGGCTGAGCAGAGCTCCAAGCTCTTCTGACGCACATGTGCACTCCAATGAGACCGGTGTCGCACCCCGATTCCTAGAGATGTGGTCGCACTGGCAGTCTTGTTGGTCCCTGGGGGCCGTCGAGGAGTGCCAGAAAGCAAAATTCCATCCTTCTTGCGCAGGTAGTTCCCCAGCTAGTCACTTCCTTGACGACGTCGCACCCTCTCTGGAAGCAAGCTTCGGGATGCTCTTGTGCACCCATTTGCAGGTCGTGTCGCCTTTGCTCACGTAACTCCCGCAGGTCCAGCGAGTTGCCGAGCCGCTGTAGCCCCGGCGTCGCTGGTCGTGCATCAACCACCGCTGCTTATTTCCGCTGAGTGCTTGGGTGTGGTAGCTTGACGTGCTTTCGCAGAAAGCTGTATGCCTTTGCCGAGTAAAAATGGAGCGTGAGGGCAAACTTGCGCACATCCTCTGTACATGCGTTTTTGTTGCGCCATACTCTTTTTAAGACGAGGTTGCGCATTGTGTTGGTGAATGCATTGTCAAGTATGTCAACTGCTGGCTTAGGAAGTTGTTTCCTCAGTTCACGGAGCATCGTGTTCAGCTTCCTAATCCTGGCCGTCTTCCGATTGATCTTCTTCTTTGCCTGTTTCAACAGTTTCCTCGCCTTCTGCAGCTTTTGCCTACTCGTGGCCAGGACCCTGTGCAGTCGTGGTGACACAGCTGCGTACGAGTGGTCACCGAATGAAGTGTTGCGTCGCTTGAACACAGCTTCAGGGGGAGTCTCTGACGTCGTAGCCTGAGAGGGGGAAGTAACAAGCTCCAGTTTTCAGGTACTTCGGGCGACTAGTTGCACAACTTGCAAAGGTGTGTCTCTTGTATCTGAAAGTGGTGGTCAACGAATCACTAGAAAAGTGGCATCTTTGGGATCAAGTTGATATGTTCGAGTAAAACATTCAGGTTCTTTGCAACACTTTCAACCACCACCATTATAATAATTCCATGGCATGCTGTATGCTTTTTACAATCATTCAATCATAAGTGGGTTACGTGTTTTCAGTATATACTGATATACATAAAAATATGACCTCCAAACGATTTTTCTTGAAATCTGCAAAAACCGAAAGAACCCGAATTGAGCTTGCTTTGAAGAGAAATTGCACTTTCCACGGCAGGGAACCTTGATAAACGTCTGTACTTTTGTTGAACCACAACACCGACCGCACTGAACTGTCTGCGAGGCTGCTCTTTTTCTTTGGAAATTGTTTTTATGTGCTCCATTTAGCAATGAGTAGTGCATATCATGTTGTGTCTCCTAGAAACGCCACAGATATGCATTTCTTTTACCACATAAGTACCGTGACACTCCGAGTTTTAGTCGATATCAAAAAAAGACACTGATAAGCTCAAAATTCGAGAGAACAAATAAGCACCAAACAATCACCCCCATTTTTAAAAAAATAAAACTACGAGAGCACCTCAGCTTTCTTTCATGATGTGAGAATGCGTGAGCATTACCTTTGGCCGAGTTATATTGACGTCAATGAGCAAGGTTGACCTTATGAATAGCACACTAGTTTTGCGATCATGAGAGCCTAGGTTCGAAACCGGGCAGGGGATAATTTATTTCTAGGTTTATTTTTTGTTTGATCACGTGATTAATAATTAAGTCACATGACGAAAATGATAACGTGAGCACAGCTGTTTGTTTTTCTCTTATTTTCTTTTTCCTTAGATTGCGTCGCATTGGTCACGGCATTTGGACACAACTTTTGGTTACAGCTTTTGGCTGCACCCTTTGATCACGGCTCTTCTTTTGCTCACTGAGCCAGGTAATACTCACAAATTAAAAAACACCCAAAACATGGAACCCTATTCATAAGCCAGAACTCCCAGCACCCCCTTTTTGTGGGTCAGTGCCAGTTCTGGCCAACGCATAAAAGGTGTGGTCATATATCACACTGCACAGTATAACCTGCCAAGAATGCATGCCCTGGCACACAGTCTTGTGGAATACAGGCAGTCTTGAATGTCACCGCTCGTTGTTCTGCTGACAGGTCTCACCCTCCAGAGAGGCAGCCTGGATCGACGACTGATCAGCCAACCCCAGGAGAGGCCCAAGCTGCTGGTGGTTCTGGAAGCAATGTAAAGCTGGTTACTTCCCCCTCTCAGGCTACGACGTCAGAGACTCCCCCTGAAGCTGTGTTCAAGCGACGCAACACTTCCTTCGGTGACCACTCGTACGCAGCTGTGTCACCACGACTGCACAGGGTCCTGGCCACGAGTAGGCAAAAGCTGCAGAAGGCGAGGAAACTGTTGAAACAGGCAAAGAAGAAGATCAATCGGAAGACGGCCAGGATTAGGAAGCTGAACACGCTGCTTTGTGAACTGAGGACACGACTTCCTAAGCCAGCAGTTGACATACTTGACAATGCATTCACCAACACAATGTGCAACCTCGTCTTAAAAAGAGTCAGGCGCAACAAAAACGCATGTACAGAGGATGTGCGCAAGTTTGCCCTCACGCTCCATTTTTACTCGGCAAAGGCATACAGCTTTCTGCGAAAGCACGTCAAGCTACCACACCCAAGCACTCAGCGGAAATGGGCAGCAGTGGTTGATGCACGACCAGGACCAGGATGCACGACCAGCGACGCCGGGGCTACAGCGGCTCGGCAACTCGCTGGACCTGCGGGAGTTACGTGAGCAAAGGCGACACGACCTACAAATGGGTGCACAAGAGCATCCCGAAGCTTGCTTCCAGAGAGGGTGCGACGTCGTCAAGGAAGTGACTAGCTGGGGAACTACCTGCGCAAGAAGGATGGAATTTTGCTTTCTGGCACTCCTCGACGGCCCCCAGGGACCAACAAGACTGCCAGTGCGACCACATCTCTAGGAATCGGGGTGCGACACCGGTCTCATTGGAGTGCACATGTGCGTCAGAAGAGCTTGGAGCTCTGCTCAGCCTCGTCTTGCGTGCACCAAGGAGGCTGCTAGCTTTGCGTCCCTCCAGTACGCTGCTGGACGACCGACGTGAGCCGCCTCTTGTATGTACCGAGCGACGCCAGGGCTGCAGTGGCTCGGCAACTCACTGAACCTGCGGGAGTTACGTGAGGAAAGGCGACACGACCTGCGAATGGGTGCACAAGGGCGGAGGGGTCCCGCAAAGCTTGCTTTATGAAAGAGTGAAACATAGTCTTCAAGTGCATGCCTAGCTCGGGAACTACCTGCGCAATGGGAATGGAATTCCGCTCTCCGAGTGTAATAAAGTGACTTGCACACTGAACGTGACCCTATTCACTACTATTATCAGGCGCTGTGTCTAAAGATAGGTCTGACGTACCTAGGATGCAAAATCTAAAGATACGTCAGACGTACCCAGGACGCGGAGTCTCTGTCGGGTGTCCTAGCGTGGGCAGTCGGACTGCGGCCGGACGCTCCCGCTGGTGTATTTACAGCAGTCCGAAAGCGTTCCACGCTTGCGTCTTATCGACCTTGCACAAGTGGCTGGCAGCCGCTTGGCCTGGCTGCCGTGTGATACACGGGCGTGTGCCTGTCGTGTGTAAAAACGCGTGGAGTGCCAAGAAAATCAAACATTGTGTCTAACAAACTACTGATTTCAAATTCCCCGACTTTTTCAAGTTTTTCCCTGACTATTTTGATCAAATTCCTTGAGTTTTTGAGTCGAAGGATGACATTTCGGCAATGTCATTCAGCATGGCCGTGCCGACGAGCAACTGCCATGCCGCTTTCATTAGTCGTCTTCCCTTATTTAGCCCACTTTTTGAATGATTCCCTGACTTTCCCAGATGATCCGAAATTCCCTGGGAGTTCAAGGCTTTCCAGGTTGGCAGACACCTTTTGAAATTTCGGCACGCGTTTGCGGGGTTTAGTGATCGGGAAGCTGCTTGAGAACAACATAACTATAAGAGAAGCTGGTACAGTACTGCTTACACGGCTGTGGCCCCTTCACAGAAGGCACCCGGCAGGCGGCCGGGAGCCGCCGTCCCCCCCCGGAGTGACCGCCGTCGGTCTTTTTCACGTCACTACGGATCACATAGTGAAGTGGTCCGTAGTTAGCTCAGCACCGAGCAGTTCGGAGATTTCAACACTTCACTCGCTGCTTCAAATGCGAATCTTGACGGTCGAGCTAAGAAAATTGCCCGGGCACGTCCGCCGTACCGTTAGAACTCCGCGTTCTGGTTACGTCCTACATACCTTTACTCCGCGTTCCGGATGGGTTCGACGTATCCTTCGACTCAGCGATTATGGAGGAGCTCCCGTGGTTAACGATTGCGGATATTTTAATTAAACTCGAACGACCGAGCGATGTCCGAGGTAGTGATCCGAGCCCGTACGAGAAGCACGGGACCGAATCTGGCTTACTCTGAATTAAATAAAAAATAAAAGCCTCACTCCCTCGTACTTCACGTTATTCCTACGCGGGAGAGCACACAAAACCCTCAAATACCGAATTCCGCTCACGAAATCCACACACTCCGATCAACGCCCACAACGCTTCCGACACGCACTGGGCGCTGCCATCTTTTCGTTGACGCCAGAGATTTGGTCTGGTTACGTCATAGATTTGGCCTGGTCACGTGTCTAGTGGTCAAAATTGTACAACATGGCGGCGGTCAATTGGGGGTCACTTTCAGCTACCAGTTTATCACTCTAATGCCCTATACCTCGTTGGTTCCTCCTTTGATAATCCGAAAAATATGGTTTCAGATCTATTTCAGATTGGTTTTATGGGCATTACAATATGGCGACTAACATCAAACTAAGTTTCTAGCGTGGATGCGTTTGGATTGAAAAACCGTTCACTCACTCTCACGTGAAGCCCTCTCTCTGAAGACCCCACCTGCAGTGCCTCTCTCTCTTGTTAATAAGGCAATGTTGGTTCCTGCTTTGATAATCCGAAAAATATGGTTTCAGATCTATTTCAGATTGGTTTTATGGGCATTACAATATGGCGACTAACATCAAACTACGTTTCTAGCGTGGATGCGTTTGGATTGAAAAACCGTTCACTCACTCTCACGTGAAGCCCTCTCTCTGAAGACCCCACCTGCAGTTCCTCTCTATCTTGTTAATGAGGCAATGTTGGTTCCTGCTTTGATAATCCGAAAAATATGGTTTCAGATCTATTTCAGATTGGTTTTATGGGCATTACAATATGGCGACTAACATCAAACCAAGTTTCTAGCGTGGATGCGTTTGGATTGAAAAACCGTTCACTCACTCTCACGTGAAGCCCTCTCTCTGAAGACCCCACCTGCAGTTCCTCTCTCTCTTGTTAATAAGGAAATGTTGGTTCCTGCTTTGATAATCCGAAAAATATGGTTTCAGATCAATTTCAGATTGGTTTTATGGGCATTACAATATGGCGACTAACATCAAACTAAGTTTCTAGCGTGGATGCGTTTGGATTGAAAAACCGTTCACTTACTCTCACGTGAAGCCCTCTCTCTGAAGACCCCACCTGCAGTGCCTCTCTCTCTTGTTAATAAGGCAATGTTGGTTCCTGCTTTCATAATCCGAAAAATATGGTTTCAGATCTATTTCAGATTGGTTTTATGGGCATTACAATATGGCGACTAACATCAAACTACGTTTCTAGCGTGGATGCGCTTGGATTGAAAAACCGTTCACTCACTCTCACGTGAAGCCCTCTCTCTGAAGACCCCACCTGCAGTTCCTCTCTATCTTGTTAGTAAGGCAATGTTGGTTCCTGCTTTCATAATCCGAAAAATATGGTTTCAGATCTATTTCAGATTGGTTTTATGGGCATTACAATATGGCGACTAACATCAAACTAAGTTTCTAGCGTGGATGCGTTTGGATTGAAAAACCGTTCACTCACTCTCACGTGAAGCCCTCTCTCTGAAGACCCCTGTAGGACGCCGATCTCACTACCCCTCCGCTTCGACTACGGTAGTGGTTATGGCGTACGCCAAAATCAATACCGTAGTCGTTTCGGCGTACGCCATAGTCAATACCGTAGTCTTTTTCGCATACCCCAAACACACCATCCTTACGCCAAATTCAATACCTTGAATAACGTCGATTGAGCGGAGATTGAGCTCCGCATTTCGCTAAAACTGGTGGAATCAACTTTCTGCAGCAAAATACCCTGATTGTTTGTTGTTGTTTGTATGAGCAGCGGAACGCGCGCGGCAGGCGTTGTTAATTTTGATTACCGTTGATACGGCTGACGGCGCACAGAGCTGAAGGGCACAAGCAAGGAAGCTTGGAGTGATTCTGTGTCAATGTGATTTGACGTCGCTTCTTTCTGTTTCTTCAATCATGGTGCAAATGCAGGTGCCCGACTCCCGAACGATTCGAAGGCAAGAGTGGTAGCCCGCCTATCCGCTGGTCTTTCAATCGCATGCCCTGTCGTCATTTTGGGCACAGCGGAAGAAAATAAGACGCTCACTATTTTAAATAGCGTGCGATCGGCCTGTCTAGGTTTTGGCGACACCGTTTCAGGCTGTAGATGAGAAAATTTAGCCACTACAGTACGACTGCTAGCCTGGGGTCTGTGCCTCACAACAGATCGAATCGGGTGGGGGTGGGGATCCCTGGCAGTGGGACCTTTCGCCGTACGAGTTGCGGTGCGCTAACACGCTCGACCTCCGATACCCCCTTGGGTCGCAGCGCTTGCTGAAAGAAGTTTTGGATTGTTTTACGCAGATTTTGCAGTGCGTACGAGACGCACAACAGCTACGTACTACGTCCTAGATGCCCAAACTGAGGCTCGCTACTTGTGCGCGGCTCTCGTGATCTGGGGAACAGCCATGAAAATGTTGCATTGAGAAGTACGAAAAAGTAATATTATAAAAATAGAGTATTTAAAACTGGCTTGCATTGTCACTGAACATATGAAAATAAAACTGATTAGGAATGCCGATCAGATCGAGTGGAAATGTGATATAGATCTTTAAATAGGCTCGGATATTATCGGATTATGTGCGAAGTTGCGTCGGAACAGGTGGGCAGGGTTGGTATATTCTCCATCCCCCACATAATTCAAACTCGTTGCCCCCCATCCCTGTTCCTATATTCTTCCAATGTGGCAGGTCTTTTTTTTTTTTGTGTGTGTGTGTGTGTGTGTTTAGAGCTGCAGTTTTCTATACTTCATCTCCCCTTAGCATGGACTGTTAGCCAGATTCTACAAGTGTGAGCTAATTGCTTTGGATCACACCATGGCGGTTGCACGAGTGCTCATTCACTGCAAGCGCTGTGAAGGCAGTCGAGGTCATACCATCTTGTGCTTCGCAGCCTTTGCGGTTTGAGGTCCTTTGTTTTGGCCTTTTCTTTTGTGTCTGGGTTTCATGTTCTTTTTGTTTCTTGTTTCGTGTGCTGGATATGGTTGGAAGTTATGTTACGCCTAGTAGTAGGATCTTTTGTAAAAACATCGGTTTGAGAGTAAATGGTTCTAGTACCTTCTTTCTTTTCCTTCTGGCCGAGCAATGAACCTTTTGTAGAAACATTGGTTTGAGAGTAAATGGTTCTAGTACCTTCTTTCTTTTCCTGCTGGCCGAGCAGAGAGCGAAAATGGTTTCCTCGTGCCGACTTCGGGACAGAAGATAACCCACGATGGGGACAAAGGCAAGTTTGGGGAAACCGTATCTAGGTCACAGCGGCTCAATGGGCAAACAGGATGTGGCTCACGTTTTGCGTGTGGAACAGGTTAGAGAGGCCTGGTGCGCGCATTGTTTTCTAGCCATTTATTCTCTATCCCAGTCGCGTGTCTAGGTGGCAGCACGTATTCGCCAAAGGGTGGATTCTGAAGGAGGTTTGGACGTGTATATAAGGCGGTGTTTGTTAAATAAACTTTAACCTGTGTCCGAGACTTCAATGTTCATTTCATTTTTATTTTTATTTTCCTAAGTCTCGGGTTTACTATGTTTGTCATTCACCAGCTCGCCTGTGTTTTCTCCCTTTCTTCACTGAATAATGTACTGGTCAACAATTATCTGGTCTCACCCAAAGTCGAAGGGAGACCAATGAAGTTTGAGGTAGACACAGTAGTTTACCACCTTGACCAGGGCAAGACCCTATAGATGACGCGTTGCTGACACATGAGGAAGTTCTTGACTCAGGGATGAGCAGGCACAAAGAACCCTCGGTGAACCTGGATCTGAAAAAAGATGAAGCACTGCGCTTTTTGAAGGCCAGCCCTGTTCCTTTTGCAATGTGTACCGCAGTGGAGGCAGAACTCCGGATGCTCCAAAGCTAAGGCATAATCGAGCCAACACAACACTGAACGCGGTTGAAAAACTGGCGGTAAATCTGATGCGGGCTGTAACAGATTTTGTGGTGAGCGTGTTTGGAGGCCCCACTTTTTCAACACTGGACCTCACTAATAATAATAATAATAATAATAGTAATAATAATAATTTTTATTTGCACGAGAAAGTTTGCCCACTCAGCGGCGTGCGAGGCTTGACAAAGGTTAGTACCCTTACGCATGTGCGCCTGCCAGCCCGCCGCTGAGTAGGTGTAAACATAAACAAACTGTAGTCGTAAGTACAAGATAACACATATACACCTAAGGAAACAAATGAATAATCATAACCCAGAGGGGAAGATAAGAAAACTCGCTGTGCCCCAACCCACCGCCACGCAGACCACGGCAGAGGCCCCAGCCACAAGGCATTCCACTAGCTGTGTGTGACAGTGGAGACAGCAGATATGCTCACCATGAACACCATCAAAGGACGACACAGAGTGAAAAGGATGCTCTTGAAAACTTCAGCTGCCGCGGCAATTTTCCAGCTCTGCAAGGAGACAGTCCTAGCAGGAAAACTTATCATGAAATTTTACCTGGGTAATGTTGTTGTGACGATCTGGATCGGTCATCAAGATAAATGGGCACCGTGCTCAGGAAAGACATGTCAACGTCATCAGCTACCATGCCAAAACTACTTCTTTTATTTCGATCATGAGCGCTCGCACGAGCCGCTTCAGAGCGATGTCTCTTTTGCAGCTCGTCACGTGCCAAGGTTTTTAAGTGTCAACCTGATATCACGCTGCCACGCAACAAACACTAAACAAATACTGCGTCGAGCAATATGCACATGATTAAATAATGATATACATACGACGTGATAAATGAGAAAAAAACATAAAGTTTACAAAGTTCAGTCCCCAGGTAGAGGCTGCACAAATTTGACGACCGGCTTCAGTTTCTCCACATGCACTACATCGCGGCCAGTACCGTCCACGAGTTCAAGCTCGTAGTTCACGGGAGAGAGCCGGCTCACAATTTGGCGAGGGCCAGTAAATCATAGTGTTGCCTTGACTCTGATGAGTGGGCTCTCCTACAACACGAGCTAGTCCTCAAAAAGAACATACATGTGCCACTGTCAAAGTCGCTTTCTTGCTTTTCTTGAGCATGCTTGATTTGTCTGGAGGTCAACTTCCAAGCTGCGTACCGCTGTAAAATGTGACACCAACGTTGGTGCTGAGGGTTGACAACTTTCCAATATTCTGAGACAGAAGTCCCCTGGCATAAAAAGGCTTGATCAATGGAAAGTGGGGTCAGTGTCCGCATTGCTGAGCTTAATTGTCTTGATGCCCACTGCAGCAGCAGAGGTGATGTAACAAACTACTGATGACACCTTCCGGGCAATAGGGGCATCAGGTTTTCACTTTTCTCCGTCAACAATGCAACAGACTCAAAGTGCCGTTGCCATTCCAGAAATTCTTGGGTCAGCTCTTGCCGGCATCACGTCACAAAGTGGCCGCGTCTCTTACAAATGAGACGGAGCGGACGAACTTCAGGGTATTGGGACGAAGAACATTGAAAGTCCCGCGAAGTTTTTGACACATGCTGAAGCGACACATGCTGCTTCTTTTGCTTCCCTGTTGCAGAAGGGTGCTGGTGACGATTGCTGTCGTCAGCTTTCCGATGAGGCGGTGGCCGGCCCTGCCCAAGAGCAGGAAGGAGTGCGCTTTCTTTGTCCCTGCGCAGCTTGCACTCGCTCTGCAGCGAGAGCCAAAACCGGTGTCTTTGGTTGGCTGAAGACAACCTGGTCAAAGCAAAGGAAAGAGTCCAGCAACTCATTCAACGAAGCGAAGCGCCTGTCGAAGCATGCTTTCGTGCTTTGTGGAAGAGTGTGGCCAGGATAACCTTGCATTTCTCCGCCTTCTTCTCTGGGTAGCTGCACTTGTGGATGAGCTCCAGTAAACGGAAGGCGGAGTTGGTGCAGGACTCTCCCGAGTGCTGACTTGTGCTGAACATCTTTTGTTTCGCCTCAGCTTTGTTGTCCAGGTTGTAACGACGACGGAAAGCTTTCTTCATTTGCTCCTACATTGTTAGCTTGGCTGTCTTGAGGTGGTACGTAATCCACTTGGAGTCCTTAGATGGTGGCTTGGATACAATCAATGGGATGGCCTCACCTGGTGCAACTTTAAACGTCTGGAACCTGAAATCTATCTGGTGAAACCAGGCGATGATGTCCGTGCGCAGTTGAGAAACCGAGCTGACAGTCACGTTGGTCAGCGACTGCAGTGTCTGCGGCTGACTCAGCCTGAGCAGGAACCCTCTTCCTAGGTGCCTTGGACCTTTTTTTCTTTGCGGACTCTTGGAGCAGCCACGCTGCACGAAAACTCCGAGGACGAGGTTTTTGGCATCCTTGCCTCGAGCTGATCAAGACGATCCATGATGCTGACAGGTGCCAGCAGGCAAATTCAGTGTTGCCTTTAGCTATGCGTTGAAGAATCTGAACGCAGACATTTTGAGCAGACTGCCTTTCCTGCGGGCAAGGATGAGCCCAACCCTCCCACAGTTCTGCTCATGTTGCAAGCGTTGACAAGGGCGCTATAGTCTGTTGCAGGTCAAGAATAGCATGAGAGTGGAGAAGAGGAAACCACCTCTACTTGTCATGATAGGTGGTTTGCTTCTCTCCAGTGTTCGCTCCGCCAATGTCGAGAGAGAGGGACAGAGACTTCTCCTGCTATTCTTGACCTGCAGGAGACTCTAATTATGTTCCAGAAGCTGGCAGAAAAGACCACATAGAATTTTACCCTTTCGCACATGTCCGAAGCAGTTCAGGGTAGAAATGTCGGAGGCCCCAGAGAGGATATTTTTGACCTATTCAAGAGTTTTGTTACACTGCTGCTGCCGCTATTCATTCTGAGAACTGCAGCCCCTACACGCGTGATAACCCCGCTGTGGGCCTGTGCATGCAGTACACGAAACGACACCACCTGTCTTGTGCACGGCCGTCTGTCCCCTGTGAGCAGATATGACATCACCAAGCATGTGCACAATAGCTGGTGAGATCAGTATGTTGGTGACATGATGTTGTTTAATGCAGGGATCATGTGTTGTGATACCAATGGATCCACGGTTTGGGTCGCTGACTCTGGTGCACTCCGTATACCGCAGAATCATCGCCATGGAAGCCTGTGCCAGAAGCTATATGTCCGATGGCCAGGAATTGGGGAAAATAGCATATATGGGTGTAGGACAATATATGGTCCCGGACAATATGGTCCCAGACAAAATCGTCCTGGGCAAAATGGTTCCAGACAATATGGTCCCAGACAAGATGGTCCCGGGCAAAATGGTCCCGGACAATATCATCCCGGACAATATGATCCCGAACAATATGGTCCCAAGCGCAAACCTGGACAAAATGGTCCCAAGTAAAATTTCCGACACATTTGACGCACTGTCTAAAATGTCACTGATATCTGCAGCGATTACTTTTAACGGTCTATTCGTCACATGTCGATTCGTCATAGGGGGAATAAAGGCAATCTACCGTGCAGATACCGCATGTTTTGGTGCAATGTTAGAAAATAAGAATGGAAAATAATAAACATGATTTTGAACACATGACATGTTTTATTACGTTCCCACAAAAGGTCTACCCTTCTTTGATGCTGTTTGGCCTCAGCAGCCCTTGCGCCATGAAAATCCAATCCAGTCCAAAAGGTCTACGATCTTGAAATGGCACTTGGCCCACGCCTTTCAGAGGGTCGATCATCGATACGGCTCAATTGTTTGTACTGTGTGCAGATTGTTTGAAGTTGCTGTTGCATTTCTCGGTAGACTGGTTGAAACTCAAGTTGAACACACGAAAAGTAGAACAAATGGCGAAAATTATGCGTGAAAAATATAAACTGTAGATTGACGAACGGCTCGCAATATAAGTATTTTGCGAATCACATTTAATAACATAAACCTGTGAAGACCAAGCAATTAAAAAGTAACTTTAAAATAATCAATGGCTCATGTCACAAATGTTTACCAAAAATAAATACATGCAATCTACAAACCTGTGAAAAGCAAGAAAAAAAAATAAAAATGCAGCGAAAACAACATGGGACCGTTTTGTCCGGCTAGCTGGCACTTGGGACCATTTTGTCCGGGACCATATTGTCCGGGACCACATTGTCTGAGATCATAATGTCCAAGACCATTATGTATGGATCCCATATACTCAATACCAAACAACCAGAAAGCCAAGCTAAAAGCACTGACAGTGAGAATGGCCAACATCTTGGAATGAAATTCACATAGGCTTTGCTGGTTCAGTGATGAAAAGCATTTCAGGTTGTTATACACCAAATGGCTGGAGGCGTGAGTGGATAGCAGCATGTCGTCGAGCGTAGTAATCAAGGATTTATGGTCTTTATTAGACACAATTGAAGTGTTAATAAAGGTTTGTTCAGGCAACGGAGCTGCTTTAAGTTGCCATGATTTATTGCATGAATATCATCTGAGTCACCAGTGCACCTCATCACCGGCAACTCACAGGCTGAGCAGATGGTACAGGAGCTCAAGCAATTGCAAGGGCAACTACAGTAGATAAAGAAATTTCAGGTTTATGATTGGTTAAACGTCATGTAGGTACAACAGCGCAAAACAAAGAGGACTAAGGAAAGGAACAAACACCACAGGACGAGTGCTGCACTAGTCCTGTGGAGCTAGTCCTCGTTGTTTTGCGCTGTTTTATGTTTAGCCTTCAATAAAATGACCAGATGTCTCCATTTAGGCGGGGACAGATAACGCTTTTCCGGCCAAGGTCGCTGTCCCGCCAGCGGGCTTGTGGGACAGCGCGTTTTCTTTCTTTTTTTTTTTAGGGGCGAAGCTCGATTTTTAGGGGCTAGTATGTCCATCCGATGTCTGGCGTCGGGTGCTCGTGCTCACGAGCACGTGAGCACATGCTCCCGTGCTCGTGTAGGGCAAAAAACAACCGCATCTCCCCGTGGTGAATGATGTTGATGGGGCGAAGCTCTGGGGTGCTATGTTGCGCTTTTTGGACTCCCAGGCGACTAGGGAGAAGGAAGTGACGTCAACGACACAGCAAACGCAGATTGGATGTTGATTTCGTTTTCTTCTGTCAACATCCAACCTGCGTTTGCTGTGTCGTTGACGTCACTTCCCTCTCCCTAGTCTCCTGGGAGTCCAAAAAGCGCAATATAGCACCCCTGGTGGAGCTTGTCTGCGTAGACGCGGAGCCGCAGCATGCCGAGCCTTTCGTTCGTTTTCATCCATGTCAGAAAGAGAATGTGTGGTATGTGGTTATATAAGCATTTGAGCATTTGACCGCAGCGTGACATGGATGCATGAAAACGAACGAAAGGCTCGGCATGCTGCGGCTCAGCGTCTACGCAGACAAGCACCACCAGAGCTTCGCCCCAACCAACATCCTTCACCGATGCAGTTGTTTTCGCTTCGGCTGCCCCGAACCCAGAATAGATGAAAGACACAGTTAAACGAAACTATCGCACCAGTGAGAGGTTGCTTTCCCTGATGAAGGGACAAAATATGCTTGGCAAAGAAGATGCTGGTGCTGTTAATTTGCATATGACATCCCGGGCCAGTTGAGGATTCCCATTAGATTCCAATTGGAATTTAAAATTGGTACCAGTTGGGTTTTCAGACAACCAATTTATTACACATTTTTGAAAACCGGAGACGACGGACGAAGAAGGGGACAACACACAAAACGTCTCAAACGCAGCCACTAAATTTTATTTGAACAGTCGTTTATATAGCATCTCTCCCACACGTCTTCCGGAACTTCCCACGTCACAGCAACTTTTAGCCAGGGTACATCTCGTCTTGACCCTTTTTTTTTTTTCCCTCTTTCTCTCTTTTATCACCTCACTTAGTTTGTACAAAGCATTGCAATACAAGCACCATCATCACACAGGTGATAAAAGAGAGAAAGAGGGAAAAAAAAAAAAGGGTCAAGACGAGATGTATCCTGGCTAAAAGTTGCTGTGACGTGGGAAGTTCCGGAAGACGTGTGGGAGAGATGCTATATAAACGACTGTTCAAATAAAATTTAGTAGCTGCGTTTGAGACGTTTTGTGTGTTGTCCCCTTCTTCGTCCGTCGTCTCCGGTTTTCAAAAATGTGTAACATCAACCAGCTCGCCTGCCTACTTACTTTATCTTAAACCAATTTATCCCTGCCAAATGGCAGCCGAATTCGCTAAAGGGAAGCTCATCGCCATCTTCTCTAAACTGGGTTCTCAAGGGATTCGATAAACCGGGGTCGGTAAAACGGCGTTCGCTAAAACGAGCTTCTCTAAACCGGATGCCTCTGAATTATTAAATTCCAATTGGTGAGACCCATTGGCCAATGTGCTGATTGGAACCCACTAAAACCAATCGATTCCGGTTAAAACCAGTTAAAATTCCAATTGGATCTAATGGGAATTTTAGCTGGGGATCTACTATACTAAGAAATATTCTAACCAAATGTATTAGATGTGTATAGCAAACAGTATGCAAATGGCAAGGAAATGTTTTCACAGTGTATACGGAATAATAAAAAGGAGTGATTTGTTACCGAAATTCAAACTTTTCAAGTCTCGAACACAATATATAATTCCCCCTCCCCCCACCCCTCCCCCTTGCAACACTACAATTTACTCATGTATACACCGTGGCACGCAGGGCCGTACCCAGAAAAACATTTCGGGGGGGTTTTCGGGGACAACGGCGGCCATTTTCTCTTATTTTCGCCTATGAATCATGTGCATCGGTGGCATATAATGGAGAGTTATAGCAAACCTAAGAACCGGTCCCGGTTTGGTACCCGGTAGCCGACCGGTGCCACTGCACGTGCGCAGAGGTGGAGATTAAAATTGGCTGGCTGCAAGTGCACCGACCAGGGCCGTACCCAGAAAAAAATTTCGGGGGGGGGGGGGTCAGAACCCCCTAACCCCCCCCCCTGGTTACGGCCCTGGTGGCACGTATCCAGGAGAAAGACCCATGGTGCCCGGGCTCCCCCCGAAATCTTCCATTTTGCTGGGACCTCCTCTCCACCCTCCCCCTTATACAGAATTTAGTCATGGGTGGGCGCCCCCCGAAACAAAATCCTGGCTATGTGCCTGCACCCTGCAATGGCTTAAATGTCGGCTAAATATTGCTTTGCGGCGCTTTTGGAATATGTGCCTAATAACATGCCTACCCTAACCGATCTGTACCCACGCACAATAATCTCCATAATACCTCACCCCCTTCCTCCTCATGCCTTCCACATCTGTCAGTTGGAAGAGCTGGACCGCCCCACCCCGGGAAGCACAACTGACATGGCCCCAATTAGTGTCACACATTCTCAACGTCGCAGGGACCATGCTGCCCCCCTCACTACCAGCATCTTTTTGACCGCTAATGATCGAGATGCAGATAATGCGGACGAAGCATCATTGTAAATAAAATTTGTCTCCCTCTCCCTCCTAGCTGTTAGCCAAACGTCTCCAATTAGATAAAAGTAATTGGTTTTTCGGCTAAATGGATACAGGCTCCAGCATGCTAGACTTCCTCACACCTGGACTAACCATAAGGGCTGCATGTGACCCCCCCCCCCTTCCCGAGGTCACGTGACCCTTCCTCCTCCGAGGTCATGTGACCCCCCCCTCCCCCAGGGTCACCTGACCCCCCCCCCCGAGGTCACGTGACCCCCTCCCCCAAGGTCACGTGACCCCCACCTCCCCGAGGTCACGTGACTACCCCCCCCCCCCGAGACCCCCCCTTGAGGTCACATGACCCCCCCCAAGGTCACGTAACCCTCCCCTGGAGGAGATTCAAGAATGAGGGGAGGAGGAGGATAAGGAGGGAGGAGGGGTATAGCTTCCGCTCACTACTTCCCTCCTCCTCCTCAAGAGCTGCGCTCTAATTCGGCGTTACACGGCTTTCATTTTTTAACTCGAGATTAAAGAAAGAATATTTTATATGGCAAGATTTGTAAATTCACTCAATTAGGTATGATTGGCTGTCTCTATGGGATTCATTTTATATCAGATCCGTCGTTTACTTGCCATCCCATGACATCAGACCTTCTGAGGTCACAGTTCATAAATATTTTATAGTTAAACATACCTTAATATAAATGAACAAGTAGAACAACCTTCACGATTTTAGCAGGGTTTTCGTCTAAGCATATAATGCAGTGAAAGGTGTGGGAAAACTTCATTATTCAAATTGAAAGTATTTGGCGAAAACTTTTCGCTTCAAACTCAAAATCCACTTTTGCATATGACTATAACTTAGAATCAACTGTTCTTCAAAATTGTCATCGGCCTACATCAGTTAATGTTTTTGTTTATTTTTGACCTTGAAACGACTGAGGACACGGATGATCGCATAATTACCTCACGGGATATACTCGGAAGCAGGCCTGAACGTAGCGGGTCAAACAGTTTCAAAAGAATATACAGGAAAGGAGACAAAGTGAGGCCTTCTGGTGCTCAACGAGAATGTACGACGACCACTGCGGCGTCTCTGTCGAAAAAGCCATCTGTGGTTCCACAACAAAGTGTCCAACCATTGGGGTGTTTCTTGAGGCTATCAACGAAAAAGGATATTTCATTTGAACCTGCCTTCGTGTTTACTCGAGCGGCTCTGAAGAAAACAAATAAGTGAAACAAGCGCCGGCTTTCTGCACACTGTGGGGACGGCTTCCTTGAAAACTAATAGGAAAGAGGAGACGGTGACCCGCTGGGTGTAAAAATGACAGCACAGACTTATCCTACAAAGGCGAAGGGAGAGGGGGGTGCAGACACAGGCCAGACGGAACACTCAGAGACATATTGCACGAGCACCGACACCCGCAGATGGTCCCCACATGAGAAGAGTGAGACAAAGTCGGTGAAACGGACATTGTTTGCCGCCCCTACCACCGCGGGTGCTGCTTCCTTTATCTCCCGGTTTCGTGCTGACTCGGTTCTCAGTCGTGTGCTAAACCAGACAATTTCTTGTTTGTGTAATGCGTGGAGTTACAGTTACAGTTACCCAATACAAAATAAACAGTCTTACAGTTACAAGTTACCAGCAGTAAAAAGTAACTCGTTACCAAAAAGTAGCTCTAGTTACCAGTAACGCATTACTAGTAACTAGTTACTGCCCAAGACTGCTTGTCATGCACAATCTGGATACGAGTGCTTCGCTCTTACCAGCGCTTTGGTCATATAAAAAGCGGCCTTTGAAGCGTCATCTTCGATGTCGCTCATCAAAAGCATTGGCTTATCAATTATTGCAAATAAATTGTGCACATCAAAATGCTGAAATGGCGAATCACGCAAAAAAAAGAAACACCCTTTGGGTTTAAATTTTTCTAATTTCTCAGCTTACCTTTCTTCTTACTGCATAGTGTAACAAATAAAATAATATTGTTTTGGTTTGTGATTTCTTAAGTCCAATTTTTGTACTGTGACGCGAAAGTAACGGCGTTACTCTTTTTGCAGTAACTGTAACATTTTAGTTTTTGAAGCCGGTGACTGTCACCGTAACAGTGTTACTTTTCCCCCCTAGGTAACTGTAACTGTAACACTGTTACTTTTTGCTGTTAACGTGCCCACGACTGATGACTAGGTTTAATTTTTTTGTTATGCTCTGGTAGTAAACACCGGGCTATGGGGACAAGTTCAAATAAAGTACCCCTTATAGTTTGATCTCCTGCCCATCGTATTATCGGGCACCGAACAATGGTTCTGAGCACTGCGACACTTTGCGCACCATACTGCTCGACATTTAGAGTCTTTACCCAATAGGAGACTTTGCTATTTTTCACGACTTAAATTTTCCAAACATTGACTGGGTTCATCTTACCACGAGCAGCTCGAATGCTGCACGAGAGTTTTTCAATAACTGTTTGAATTTTAACCTCACCCCAGTTGTTGAACAACCCACCCGTGGCGACAATATTCTTGACCGTACCCCTACAAGCACACCAGAAATAATAAAAACTGTCAACTGTGTTGCTGGCTTAAGTGACCACGGCAAATTTATCATCGAGTTATCTATCCCTGTGCCGACGCTGAGCCCAACTGTTCAAACAATTCGTGAGCTATAACAAAGGTGATTACTACGTCACCATAAATCGGAACGTGTCATCGTTCTATCAGTCGTATGTCGGAAACCTTCGTTCAAGATCGGTGGAAGAAAACTGGTCACTATTTAAAAACAAACTTAATATTTTAACTGAACAATTTGTTCCGAATGTTATTGTACACAGCGACGGGCATAACCCCTGGTACAATATAAAACTTTGCAATCATTATAAATAACAAAAAGAAGCGCATGTATAGAAGAGCTAAGAAAGCAAATAATAACAAAGTCCGTGGCAAATATTTTTCAAATCTCAAATCTGGCACAGAGCGTAAGGTTGACGAAAAAAAAGTTATTTTCTTTGGGCCTGCCAAGAATTCTGCAAAGTAACCCCCAGAAGTTCTGGAAGGTATTTTCACCCAGAGATACTACTGACTCTATCCGACTAAAGAATGAAAATGTAGATGCCGTGTCTGAGCCACATTGCGCTACAGCTTTAAACAAATATTTCTCTTTCATGCTATCAAACGAAAGCGTTGATTATATACCTATATAGTTTGCCTTGCTCTGGTTTTGAGCCCATGGCCCCCATTGACACTAACATTTCTGCTTCCAGAATACTTTGACCTATAGGTTTAAAACTCTCATCACCTTGTAGTCCAGACAATATTAGCCCCAAAATTCTTAGCAACACCAAAGTAATATCTAGTGAATTCCTCACATTCATATTTTCTTAGTCATTACAGCAGTATTGCCTATACTACGTTTCACCTTCAGTCCGAGCGCAGCGGACGCTAGGAGCTATCCCAGCCAATCCAGCGTTGAGAGAGTGTCATGTGACCTTGAGCTCCCTGCGTTGCTCTGGCCAACTGAAAGGTCACACGACTTTCTCCCGAAGCTGGATCGGCTGGGATAGCTCGTGGCATCCAGTGTGCTCGGACTGAAGGTGGAACGGCGTATACCATTGGACTGGAAGCTGGGGAAGGTCATCCCGGTCTTTAAAAGCGGTGATCGTGTGCTGGCCTCAAACTATCATTCCATATCATATTTAGAAGCCAATCATATTATTTACAATCATCAACATGCATTTCGTAGGGGTTTTTCATGCGAGACGCAACTGTTTGAACTCAAACACAAGTTAGTCACTAACCTTGACTCGCAGGGCCAAACAGGTGCTGTATTCCTCGACCTCTCGAAGGCATTCGACAGAGTTCCCCATCGTCATCTAATTTCAAAACTTTCCATCCTGGGTATCGACCCTTTGGTCCTTTCTTGGATTCGTGGCTTTCTCTTTTCTCGCACTCTGGCTAACAACCATATATCAGATTTTACTAACGTTATATGTAGGGTTCCACAGGGGGCATCACTAGGTTCACTACTGTTTCTTATTTTTATTAAAGACTTATCAATTGTAGGCTTTGTCTCTTTGCTTACGATTGTGTCCTATATCGCAAAATTACTTTGTCTGATGACCATTTGAATCTTCCGAGTGACCTTGACCTGATTCATGCCTGGTATTTCAAATGACTTATGTCATTAAACATGCCAAAATGTAAAGTACTTCGCTTTACTTGGAAACATGTAACACCATATTTTTCGTATTCCATTGGCTCTAGACTAATCATCTCTGCCTGCCTCCATCTATAAATATCTTGGTGCAACACATTGAAACAGACTCAGCAGAGGCTTTGCGCACTCTCGGGTACATCAAAAGAAATCTGAAGGTGCCACCATCTCATCTCCAGAAAATGGCATATGAGACTTACGTTGGACCAAAGTTAGAATATGCAGCAGCCATTCGGAATGCTCATCAAATTTATCCCATTAACCATCTTGAGTCAGTTCAAAATCGCACAGCCAGGTTGATTCTTAATGATCATTACCGAAGAACTAATGTCTCTGCACTGAAATTCCAGCTGTATAAGTCGCGCCATAAGATATCATGCTTAACCCCCATTTCATAAAATTTTCTATTATAATCCAATGCTTCATAACTCACTCCTACTTCCTCCTAGAAGAGCATCGTCACGACTAAACCACCCCCCCATATCACATATATCTCGGATCACAAACTACTTCAACCAATCAGAGAGGGAGAGAAAATAAACTTTTATTCTGAGCATTTCAACACGGTGGTCAGTGCCGGATGGAAGGGCTTCCCTCTTCACGAGGTCCTATATGCTGCCTTGTCTGCCTGGCCCGTGTTGACCAAATGAAGCTGATTCTCCAGGGCAGGGCTGGACAGCAAGTTCATCACTCTACAGGGGGAAGGGTGGGGGTAGTGGGTGGTCTTGATTGAATCTACACTCGCCTATTTTGTGACGGAGGGTTCCTATCTCTTGGCACACTGGGCAGTTCCCACTGTATTGAGTGGGGAACATATGCGACTGAGTAAAAGGGGGTGGGGGAAGGACCCTGACTGACTTTGCCTATACGCTACCTGTTCCTCCAGCGTTAACTTAGGATGCGGGGCTGGCAGTCTTCGCCTTTCCTTGCAGTAGAGTGCAACTACTATTTCCTTTTAGGTCACCATGGGTTGGTCCTGCACCTCTTCCATGGCTGTGGCCCGGTAAGTCAGCGCGCAGGCCTGCTAGCTGGTGAGCAAGTTTATTGCCCTCTACCACGGAGTGGGCAGGTACCCATTCAAATTCTATGGGCTCCTTTGGGGGTCTATTGTTTTTGAGCACCTGAAGGCTTTTCAGGACACCGAGCCCGACTGGAAGCTCCGGAATGCTTGGTGCGAGTCGGTGATTACCCTGGTTCTGCCCGGCAATAGGCGACCCTGTCTTGTTCCGCAATGCTTCGATTACTCTTTTAGCTAGTGTATTTATGTACCAGTTTTATTTCACACACACTTGTTCTCACTGTTTATATTACTCACCAGCCCTGTCGGTGTAAGCCACCTGTCTGTTTATATGTTGATGTTTTGTATTTTTCATGTACTTCTTCCCCCCCCCCCCCGCTCCTTATGTAATGCCCCTGTTGGGACATTTGAAGTTACAATAAGAATGATAATAATAATAATAATAAAAAAAAACTGCCAGCAACATTGGAAGAGTTTAGGAGCGGGGGTGGGGCCAACAAGTTTGAATTCCTGTGCCGACGCAACTTCACACATAACTTGAGCACAATATATCACATTTCCACTCGATCTGATCGGCATTCCTAATCAGTTTTATTTTCATATGTTCAGTGACAATGCAAGCCAGTTTTAAATACTCTATTTTTATAATATTACTTTTTCGTACTTCTCAATGCAACATTTTCATGGCTGTTCCCCAGATCACGAGAGCCGCGCACAAGTAGCGAGCCTCAGTTTGGGCATCTAGGACGTAGTACGTAGCTGTTGTGCGTCTCGTACGCACTGCAAAATCTGCGTAAAACGATCCAAAACTTCTTTCAGCAAGCGCTGCGACCCAAGGGGGTATCGGAGGTCGAGCGTGTTAGCGTACCGCAACTCGTACGGCGAAAGGTCCCACTGCCAGGGATCCCCACCCCCACCCGATTCGATCTGTTGTGAGGCACAGACCCCAGGCTAGCAGTCGTACTGTAGCGGCTAAATTTTCTCATCTACAGCCTGAAACGGTGTCGCCAAAACCTAGACAGGCCGATCGCACGCTATTTAAAATAGTGAGCGTCTTATTTTCTTCCGCTGTGCCCAAAATGACGACAGGGCATGCGATTCAAAGACCAGCGGATAGGCGGGCTACCACTCTTGCCTTCGAATCGTTCGGGAGTCGGGCACCTGCATTTGCACCATGATTGAAGAAACAGAAAAAAGCGACGTCAAATCACATTGACACAGGATCACTCCAAGCTTCCTTGCTTGTGCCCTTCAGCTCTGTGCGCCGTCAGCCGTATCAACGGTAATCAAAATTAACAACGCCTGCCGCGCGCGTTCCGCTGCTCATACAAACAACAACAAACAATCAGGGTATTTTGCTGCAGAAAGTTGATTCCGCCAGTTTTAGCGAAATGCGGAGCTCAATCCCCGCTCAACCGACGTTATTCAAGGTATTGAATTTGGCGTAAGGATAGTGTGTTTGGGGTATGCGAAAAAGACTACGGTATTGACTATGGCGTACGCCGAAACGACTACGGTATTGATTTTGGCGTACGCCATAACCACTACCGTAGTCGAAGCGGAGGGGTAGTGAGATCGGCGTCCTACACCCCACCTGCAGTGCCTCTCTCTCTTGTTAATAAGGCAATGTTGGTTCCTGCTTTGATAATCCGAAAAATATGGTTTCAGATCAATTTCAGATTGGTTTTATGGGCATTACAATATGGCGACTAACATCAAACTAAGTTTCTAGCGTGGATGCGTTTGGATTGAAAAACCATTCACTCACTCTCACATGAAGCCCTCTCTCTGAAGATTCCACCTGCAGTGCCTCTCTATCTTGTTAATAAGGCAATGTTGGTTCCTGCTTTAATAATCCGAAAAATATGGTTTCAGATCTATTTAAGATTGCCTTTACGGGCATTACAATATGGCGACTAACATCAAACTAAGTTTCTAGCGTGGATGCGTTTGGATTGAAAAACCGTTCACTCACTCTCACGTGAAGCCCTCTCTCTGAAGACCCCACCTGCAGTGCCTCTCTATCTTCTTAATAAGGCAATGTTGGTTCCTGCTTTCATAATCCGAAAAATATGGTTTCAGATCTATTTCAGATTGGTTTTATGGGCATTACAATATGGCGACTAACATCAAACTAAGTTTCTAGCGTGGATGCGTTTGGATTGAAAAACCGTTCACTCACTCTCACGTGAAGCCCTCTCTCTGAAGACCCCACCTGCAGTCTCTCTATCTTGTTAATAAGGCAATGTTGGTTCCTGCTTTGATGATCCGAAAAATATGGTTTCAGATCAATATCAGATTGGTTTTATGGGCATTACAATATGGCGACTAACATCAAACTAAGTTTCTAGCGTGGATGCGTTTGGATTGAAAAACCGTTCACTCACTCTCACGTGAAGCCCTCTCTCTGAAGACCCCACCTGCAGTTCCTCTCTATCTTGTTAGTAAGGCAATGTTGGTTCCTGCTTTGATAATCCGAAAAATATGGTTTCAGATCAATATCAGATTGGTTTTATGGGCATTACAATATGGCGACTAACATCAAACTAAGTTTCTAGCGCGGATGCATTTGGATTGAAAAACCGTTCACTCACTCTCACGTGAAGCCCTCTCTCTGAAGACCTGCAGTGCCTCTCTATCTTGTTAATAAGGCAATGTTGGTTCCTGCTTTGATAATCCGAAAAATATGGTTTCAGATCAATATCAGATTGGTTTTATGGGCATTACAATATGGCGACTAACATCAAACTAAGTTTCTAGCGTGGATGCGTTTGGATTGAAAAACCGTTCACTCACTCTCACGTGAAGCCCTCTCTCTGAAGACCCCACCTGCAGTGCTTCTCTATCTTCTTAATAAGGCAATGTTGGTTCCTGCTTTGATAATCCGAAAAATATCGTTTCAGATCAATATCAGATTGGTTTTATGGGCATTACAATATGGCGACTAACATCAAACTAAGTTTCTAGCGTGGATGCGTTTGGATTGAAAAACCGTTCACTCACACTCACGTGAAGCCCTCTCTCTGAAGACCCCACCTGCAGTTCCTCTCTATCTTCTTAATTAGGCAATGTTGGTTCCTGCTTTCATAATCCGAAAAATATGGTTTCAGATCTATTTCAGATTGGTTTTATGGGCATTACAATATGGCGACTAACATCAAACTACGTTTCTAGCGTGGATGCGCTTGGATTGAAAAACCGTTCACTCACTCTCACGTGAAGCCCTCTCTCTGAAGACCCCACCTGCAGTGCCTCTCTATCTTGTTAATAAGGCAATGTTGGTTCCTGCTTTGATAATCCGAAAAATATGGTTTCAGATCTATTTCAGATTGGTTTTATGGGCATTACAATATGGCGACTAACATCAAACTAAGTTTCTAGCGTGGATGCTTTTGGATTGAAAAACCGTTCACTTGCTCTCACGTGAAGCCCTCTCTCTGAAGACCCCACCTGCAGTTCCTCTCTATCTTGTTAATGAGGCAATGTGGGTTCCTGCTTTGATAATCCGAAAAATATGGTTTCAGATCTATTTCAGATTGGTTTTATGGGCATTACAATATGGCGACTAACATCAAACTAAGTTTCTAGCGTGGATGCGTTTGGATTGAAAAACCGTTCACTCACTCTCACATGAAGCCCTCTCTCTGAAGACCCCACCTGCAGTGCCTCTCTATCTTGTTAGTAAGGCAATGTTGGTTCCTGCTTTCATAATCCGAAAAATATGGTTTCAGATCTATTTCAGATTGGTTTTATGGGCATTACAATATGGCGACTAACATCAAACTAAGTTTCTAGCGTGGATGCGTTTGGATTGAAAAACCGTTCACTCACTCTCCCGTGAAGCCCTCTCTCTGAAGATTCCACCTGCAGTGCCTCTCTATCTTGTTAATAAGGCAATGTTGGTTCCTGCTTTCATAATCCGAAAAATATGGTTTCAGATCTATTTCAGATTGGTTTTATGGGCATTACAATATGGCGACTAACATCAAACTAAGTTTCTAGCGTGGATGCGTTTGGATTGAAAAACCATTCACTCACTCTCACATGAAGCCCTCTCTCTGAAGATTCCACCTGCAGTGCCTCTCTATCTTGTTAATAAGGCAATGTTGGTTCATGCTTTAATAATCCGAAAAATATGGTTTCAGATCTATTTCAGATTGCCTTTACGGGCATTACAATATGGCGACTAACATCAAACGAAGTTTCTAGCGTGGATGCGTTTGGGTTGAAAAACCGTTCACTCACTCTCACGTGAAGCCCTCTCTCTGAAGACCCCACCTGCAGTTCCTCTCTATCTTGTTAATAAGGCAATGTTGGTTCCTGCTTTCATAATCCGAAAAATATGGTTTCAGATCTATTTCAGATTGGTTTTATGGGCATTACAATATGGCGACTAAAATCAAACTAAGCTTCTAGCGTGGATGCGTTTGGATTGAAAAACCGTTCACTCACTCTCACGCGAAGCCCTCTCTCTGAAGACCCCACCTGCAGTTCCTCTCTATCTTGTTAATACGGCAATGTTGGTTCCTGCTTTGATAATCCGAAAAATATGGTTTCAGATCAATATCAGATTGGTTTTATGGGCATTACAATATGGCGACTAACATCAAACTAAGTTTCTAGCGTGGATGCGTTTGGATTGAAAAACCGTTCACTCACTCTCACGTGAAGCCCTCTCTCTGAAGACCCCACCTGCAGTTCCTCTCTATCTTGTTAGTAAGGCAATGTTGGTTCCTGCTTTCATAATCCGAAAAATATGGTTTCAGATCTATTTCAGATTGGTTTTATGGGCATTACAATATGGCGACTAACATCAAACTACGTTTCTAGCGTGGATGCGTTTGGATTGAAAAACCGTTCACTCACTCTCACGTGAAGCCCTCTCTCTGAAGACCCCACCTGCAGTTCCTCTCTATCTTGTTAATGAGGCAATGTTGGTTCCTGCTTTGATAATCCGAAAAATATGGTTTCAGATCTATTTCAGATTGGTTTTATGGGCATTGCAATATGGCGACTAACATCAAACCAAGTTTCTAGCGTGGATGCGTTTGGATTGAAAAACCGTTCACTCACTCTCACGTGAAGCCCTCTCTCTGAAGACCCCACCTGCAGTTCCTCTCTCTCTTGTTAATAAGGAAATGTTGGTTCCTGCTTTGATAATCCGAAAAATATGGTTTCAGATCAATTTCAGATTGGTTTTATGGGCATTACAATATGGCGACTAACATCAAACTAAGTTTCTAGCGTGGATGCGTTTGGATTGAAAAACCGTTCACTCACTCTCACGTGAAGCCCTCTCTCTGAAGACCCCTGTAGGACGCCGATCTCACTACCCCTCTGCTTCGACTACGGTAGTGGTTATGGCGTACGCCAAAATCAATACCGTAGTCATTTCGGCGTACGCCATAGTCAATACCGTAGTCTTTTTCGCATACCCCAAACACACTACCCTTACGCCAAATTCAATACCTTGAATAACGTCGGTTCAGCAGGGGTTGAGCCAGTTGAGCTCCGCATTCCGCTAAAACTGGCGGAAGTAACTTTCTGCAGCAAAATACCCTGATTGTTTGTTCACCATAGTTTGTTGTTGTTTGTATGAGCAGCGGAACGCGCGCGGCAGGCGTTGTTAATTTTGATTAGCGTTGATACGGCTGACGGCACAAGCAAGGAAGCTTGGAGTGATTCTGTGTGAATGTGATTTGACATCGCTTCTTTCTGTTTCTTCGATCGTGGTGCAAATGCAGGTGCCCGACTCCCGAACGATTCGAAGGCAAGAGTGGTAGCCCGCCTGTCCGCTGGTCTCAATCGCATGCACTGTCGTCGTTTTGGGCACATCGGAAGAAAATAAGACGCTCACTATTTTAAATAGCGTGCGATCGGCCTGTCTAGGTTCTGGCGACACCGTTTCAGGCTGTATATGAGAAAATTTAGCCACTACAGTACGACTGCTAGCCTGGGGTATGTGCCTCACAACAGATCGAAACGCGGTGGGGGTGGGGATCCCTGGCAGCGGGACCTTTCGCTGTACGAGCTGCGGTGCGCTAACACACTCGACCTCCGATACCCCCTTGGGTCACAGCGCTTGCTGAAAGAAGTTTGGATCGTTTTACGCAGATTTTGCAGTGCGTACGAGACGCACAACTGCTACGTACTACGTCCTAGATGCCCAAACTGAGGCTCGCTACTTGTGCGCGGCTCTCGTGATCTGGAGAACAGTACGCTCGCCATGAAAATGTTGCAGTGAGAATTAAGTACGGAAAAGTAATATTATAAAAGTAGAGTATTTAAAACTGGCTTGCATTGTCACTGAACATATGAAAACAAAACTGATTAGGAATGCCAATCAGACAATCAGATCGGGTAGGAATGTGATATAATGTGCTCAAGTTATGTGTGAAGTTGCGTCAGCGCAGGAATTCAAACTTGTTGGCCCCACCCCCGCTCCTAAATTCTTCCAATGTTGCTGGCAGTTTTTTTTTTTTTTATTTATCATTATTATTGTAACTTCAAAGGTCCCAACAGGGGCATTACATAAGGAGCGGGGGGGGGGGGGAAGGGGGGGGGGGGAAGGGAAGGGAAGTACATAAAAAGTACAAAAGATCAACATATGAACAGACAGGTGGCTGGCACCTACAGTGCTGGTGAGTAATATAAACAGTGAGAACAAGTGTGTGTGAAATAAAACTGGTACATAAATACACTATATAGTCAGTTACAGGTTAAGAAGGTAGCGGCAAATGCCCCTCAAAGGGAATCAGATATCCCTCCGCCACCTCAGCATCCAATAGCGTCCCACCGTTTCCGTGACGTCGCGGTCAACGCGCGAGGAGGGTCTTGCCTTTCTGTACATATTTGCTTTATCTTTCAACTTTGACTTAGCATTGTGGAAGCCACGAGAGGGAGATTAGAGTTCTCCCCCACCGACGGAAACAAATACGACTTTCGAAGATTAGCTTCCCCCCCCGATGGATACAAAGGCTGCTTTCAGGGGCTTGGTTCCCTCTCCGATGAATACAATGGTCGCTTTCTTAAAAAGTGGGATCGGAGACAAGTGGGAATCCATTCAAGCGGAACAAGGAGCGTTGCTAGTGAACTCTTCTTTCGACTGCGGAGAGATTTGAAACGGGCGCATCACACTTGTGGGAGGAGCTTCTCCTACCTTCTTGACTTGTAACCGACTATAGCTAAAAGAGTAATCGAAGCATTGTGGAACAAGACGGGGTCACCTATTGCCGGGCAGAACCAGGGTAATCACCGACTTGCACCAAGCATACCAGAGCTTCCAGTCAGGCTTGGTGTCCTGAAAAGCGCTGCAGGTGCTCAAAAACAAAAGACCCCCAAAGGAGCCCACAGAATTTGAATGGGTACCTGCCCACTCCGTGGTAGAGGGCAACAAACTTGCTCACCAGCAGGCCTGCGCGCTGACTTACCGGGCCACAGCCATGGAAGAGGTACAGGACCAACCCATGGTGACCTAAAAGGAAATACTAGTCGCACTCTACTGCAAGGATAGGCGAAGACTGCCAGCCCCGCATCCTAAGTTAACGCTGGAGGAACAGGTAGCGTATAGGCAAATTCAGTCGGGGTCCTTCCCCCACCCCTTTTACTCAGTCGCATATGTTCCCCACTCAATACAGTGGGAACTGCCCAGTGTGCCAAGAGATAGGAACCCTCCGTCACAAAATAGGCGAGTGTAGATTCAATCAAGACCACCCACTACCCCCACCCTTCCCCCTGTAGAGCGATGGGAGAACTTGCTGTCCAGCCCCGCCCTGGAGAATCAGCTTCAATTGGTCAACAGGGGCCAGGCAGACAAGGCAGCATATAGGATCTCGTGAAGAGGGAAGCCCTTCCATCCGGCAGAGACCATCGTGCTGAAATGCTCAGAATAAAAGTTTATTCTCTCTCCCTCTCTGATTGTTTGAAGTAGTTTGTGATCCGAGATATGTGACATGGGGTGGTTTAGTTGTGCCGATGCTCTTCTAGGAGGAAGTAGCAGTGAGTTATGAAGCATTGGATTATAATAGAAAATTTTATGAAATGGGGTTAAGCATGATATCTTATGGCACGACTTATACAGCTGGAATTTCAGTGCAGAGACACTAGTTCTTCGGTAATGATCATTAAGAATCAACCTGGCCGTGCGATTTTGAACCGACTCAAGATGGTTAATGGGATAAATTTGATGAGCATTGCGAATTGCTGCTGCATACAACTTTGGTCCAACGTAAGTCTCGTATGCCATTATCTGGAGATGAGATGGTGGCACCTTCAGATTTCTTTTGATGTACCCGAGAGTGTGCGAAGCCTCTGCTGAGTCTGTTTCAATGTGGTTATTCCAGGTTAAGTCAATAGGCAGTGTTGCACCAAAATATTTATAGATGGAGGCAGGCAAAGATGATTAGTCCAGAGCCAATGGAATACGAAAAACATGATGTTACATGTTTCCAATTAAAGCGAAGTACTTTACATTTTGACATGTTTAATGACATGAGTCATTTGAGATACCAGGCACGAATCGGGTCAAGATCACTCGGAAGATTTAAATGGTCATCAGACAGTAATTTTGCGATATAGGACACAATCGTAAGCAAAGAGACAAAGCCTACAATTGATAAGTCGTTAATAAAAATAAGAAACAGTAGTGGACCTAGTAATGCCCCCTGTGGAACTCCAGATATAACGTTAGTAAAGTCTGACATATGGTTGTTAGCCAGAGTGCGAGAAAAGAGAAAGTCATGAATCCAAGAAAGGACCAAAGGGTCGATACCCAGGATAGAAAGTTTTGAAATTAGATGACGATGGGGAACTCTGTCGAATGCCTTCGAGAAGTCGAGGAATACAGCATCGGTTTGGCCCTGCGAGTCAAGGTTAGTGATTAACTTGTGTTTGAGTTCAAAAAGTTGTGTCTCGCATGAAAAACCCCTACGAAATTCATGGATTGATGATTGTAAAAAATATGATTGGCTTCTTAATATGATATGGGATGATAGTTTGAGGCCAGCACACGATCACCGCTTTTAAAGACCGGAATGGCCTTCCCCAGCTTCCAGTCCAATGGTATACGCCGTTCCACCTTCAGTCCGAGCACACTGGACGCCACGAGCTATCCCAGCCGATCCAGTGTCGGGAGAAAATCGTGTGACCTTTTGGTTGGCCAGAGCGACGCAGGGAGCTCAAGGTCACATGACACTCTCTCAACGCTGGATTGGCTGGGATAGCTCCTAGCGTCCGCTGCGCTCGGACTGAAGGTGAAACGGAGTATAGGCAATACTGCTGTAATGACTAAGAAAATATGAATGTGAGGAATTCACTAGATATTACTTTGGTGTTGCTAAGAATCTTGGGGCTAATATTGTCTGGACGACAAGATGATAAGAGTTTTAAACCTATAAGTCAAAGTATTCTGGAAGCAGAAATGTTAGTGTCAATGGGGGCCATGGGCTCAAAACCAGAGCAAGGCAAACTATATGTATATGATTGATGCTTTCGTTTGATAGTATGAAAGAGAAATATTTGTTTAAAGCTCTAGTGCAATGTGGCTCAGACACTGCGTCTACATTTTCATTCTTTAGTCGGATAGAGTCAGTATTATCTCTGGGTGAAAATACCTTCCAGAACTTCTGGGGGTTACTTTGCAGAATTCGTGGCAGGCCCAAAGAAAATAACTTTTTTTTTCGTCAACCTTACGCTCTGTACAAGATTTGAGACATGAGAAATGTTTGTCCCAGACTTCGTTATTATTTACTTTTTTAGCTCTTTTATACATGCGCTTCTTTTTGTTATTTATAATGATTGTAAAGTTTTATATTGTACCAGGGGTTATGCCCGTCGCTGTGTACAATAACATTCGGAACAAATTGCTCAGTTAAAATATTAAGTTTGTTTTTAAATAGTGACGAGTTTTTTCCACCGATCTTGAACGAAGGTTTTCGACATACGACTGATAGAACGATGACACGTTCCGATTTATGGTGACGTAGTAATCACCTCTGTTATAGCTCACGAATTGTTTGAACAGTTGGGCTCAGCGTCGGCACAGGGATAGATAACTCGATGATCAAGATGCCGTGGTCACCTAAGCCAGCAACACAGTTGACAGTTTTTATTATTTCTGTTGTGCTTGTAAGGGTACGGTCAAGAATATTGTCGCCACGGGTGGGTTGTTCAACAACTGGGGTGAGGTTAAAATTCTAACAGTTATTGAAAAACTCTCGCGCAGCATTCGAGCTGCTCGTGGTAAGATGAATCCAGTCAATGTTTGGAAAATTTAAGTCGTCAAAGATAGCAAAGTCTCCTTTTGGGTAAAGACTTTAAATGTCGAGCAGTATGGTGCGCAAAGTGTTGCAGCGCTCAGAACCATTGTTTGGTGCCCGATAATACGATGGGCAGGAGATCAAACTGTAACGGGTACTTTATTTGAACCTGTCCCCACAGCCCGGTGTTTACTACCAGAGCATAACAAAGAAATTGAACTTCGTCATCAGTCGTGGGCACGTTAACAGCAAAAAGTAACAGTGTTACAGTTACAGTTACCTAGGGGGGAAAAGTAACACTGTCACAGTGACAGTTACCGGCTTCAAAAAGTAAAATGCTACAGTTACTGCAAAAAGAATAACGCCGTTACCTTCTCGTTACAGTACAAAAATTGGACTTAAGAAATCACAAACTAAAACAATATTATTTTATTTGTTACACTACAGTAAGAAGAAAGGTAAACTGAGAAATTAGAAAAATTTAAACACGAAGGGTGTTTCTTTTTTTTGCGTGATTTTCCATCTCAGCATTTTGATGTGCATAATTTATTTGCAATAATTGATAAGCAATGTTTTTGATGAGCGACATCGAAGATGACGCTTCAAAGGCCGCTTTTTATACGACCAAAGCTCTGGTAAGAGCGAAGCACTCGTATCCAGACCGTGCATGACAAGCAGTCTTGGGCAGTAACTATAGTTACTAGCGTTACTGGTAGCTAGAGTTACTTTTCGGTAACGAGTTACTCTTTACTGCTGGTAACTTGTAACTGTAAGACTGTTTCTTTTGTATTGGGTAACTGTAACTGTAACTCCACACATTAAACAAACAAAAAAATTGTCTGGTTTAGCACCACGACTGAGAATCGAGTCAGCACGAAACCAATTTTAAGGAAGCGGCACCTGTGGTGGTAGGGGCGGCGAACAATGGCCGTTTCACTGACTTTGTCTCACTCTTCTCATGTGGGGACCATCTGCGGGTGTCGGTGCTCGTGCAATATGTCTCCGAGTGTTCCGTCTGGGCTGTGTCTGCACCCCCCTCTCCCTTCGCCTTTGTAGGATATATCCGTGCTGTCATTTTTACACCCAGCGGGTCACCGTCTCCTCTTCCCTATTCGTTTTCAAGGAAGCCGTCCCCACATTGTGCACGAAGCCGGCACTTGCTTCACTTATTTGTTCTCTTCAGAGCCGCTCGAGTAAACACGAAGGCAGGTTCAAATGAAATTGCCTTTTTCGTTGATAGCCTCAAGAAACACCCCAATGGTTGGACACTTTGTTGTGGAACCACAGATGGCTTTTTGGACAGAGACACCGCAGTGGTCGTCGTACATTCTCGTTGAGCACCAGAAGGCCTCACTTTGTCTCCTTTCCTGTATATTCTTTTGAAACTGTTTGACCCGCTACGTTCAGGCCTGCTTCCGAGTATATCCCGTGAGGTAATTATGCGATCAACCGTGTCCTCATTCATTTTGGAGTCAAAAATAAACAAAAACATTAACTGATGTGGGCCGATGACAATTTTGAAAAACAGTTGATTCTAAGTTATAGTCATATGCAAATAGTGGATTTTGAGTTTGAAGCCAATAGTTTTGGCCAAATATTTTCAATTTGAATATTTAAAAGTTTTCCCATGCCTTTCACTGCATTATATGCTTAGACGAAAACCCAGCTAAAATCGTGAAGGTTGTTCTATACTTGTTCATTTATAAGGTAAGTTTAGCTATCAAATATTTATGAACTGTGACGTCAGAAGGTCTGATGTCATGGGATGGCAAGTAAACGACGGATCTTATATAAAATGAATCCTATAGAGACAGCCAATCATACCCAATTGAGTGAATTTACAAATCTTGCCATATAAAATATTCTTTCTTTAATCTCGAGTTAAAAAATGAAAGCCAATTACAACTCCCCATAATGCCGAATTAGAGTGCAGCTCTTGAGGAGGAGGAGGGAAGTAGTGAGGGGAAGGTATACTCCTTCCTTCTCACCTCCTTATCCTCCTCCTCCCCTCATTCTTGAATCTCCTCTGGGGGGGGGGTTTACGTGACCTTGGGAGGGGGAGAGGTCGTGTGACCTCAAGGGGGGGGGGGTCACGTGACCTTGGGGGAGGTGGGGGTTACATGCAGCCCTTGTGGTTAGTCCATGCTAAGGTGTGAGGAAATCTAACATGCTGAGCTTGTATCCATTTAGCCGAAAAACCGATTACTTTTATGTAATTGGAGCCGTTTGGCTAACAGCTAGGAGGGAGAGAGAGACAAATTTTATTTACAATGATGCTTCGTCCGCATTATCTGCATCTCATCAGCGGTCAAAACGATGCTGGTAGTGAGGGCGGCAGCATGGTCCCTGCGACATTGAGAATATGTGTGACACTAATTGGGGCCATAGTGTCAGTTGTGCTTCCTGGGGTGGGGCGGTCCAGCTCTTCCAACTGACAGGTATGGTAGGCATGAGGAGGAAAGGGGTGAGGTAGTATGGAGATGATTAGCGGAAAACAAACAGCGCAAGGACAAGGACAGAGTAGAAGGCGGTAGACACACACAGCGCTGTGTGTGTCTACCGCCTTCTACTCTGTCCTTGTCCTTGCGCTGTTTGTTTTCCGCTAATATGAATGACCAACTAGCCCAATCGTCAACACTACTGGAGATGATTGTGCACGGGTACAGATCGGTTAGGGTAGGCATGCACTAGTTATTAGGCACATATTCCAAAGCGCCGCAAGCAATATTTAGCCGACATTTAAGCCATTGCACGGTGCAGGCACATAGCCAGAATTTTGTTTCGGGGGGCGCCCGCCCATGACAAAATGCTGTATGAGGGGGAGGGGGGAGAGGAGGTCCCAGCAAAATGGAAAATTTCGGGGGGAGCCCGGGCGCCATGGGTCTCTCTTCTGGCTACGTGCCATGGTGTATACATGAGTAAATCGTAGTGCTGCAGGGAGGAGGGGAGGGGGGAGAGGGAATTATTGTGTTGCGAGACTTGAAAAGTTTAAATTTTGGTAACTAATCATTCCTTTCTATTATTCCGTATACACCGTGAAAACATTTCTTTGCCATTTGCATACTGTTTGGTATACACATCTAATACATTTGGTTACAATATTTCTTAGTATAGCAGATCCCCAGCTAAAATTCCCATCAGATCCAATTGGAATTTTAACTGGTTTTAACCGGAATCGATTGGTTTAGTGGGTTCCAATCAGCACATTGGCCGATGGGTCTCACCAATTGGAATTTAATAATTCAGAGGCATCCGGTTTAGAGAAGCTCGTTTTAGCGAACGCCGTTTTACTGACCCCGGTTTATCGAATCCCTTGAGAACCCAGTTTAGAGAAGATGGCAATAAACTTCCCTTTAGCGAATTCGGCTGCCATTTGGCAGGGATAAATTGGCTGTCTGAAAACCCAACTGGTACGAATTGTAAATTCCAAGTGGAATCTAATGGGAATTCTCAACTGGGATGTCATATGCAAATTAACCTTCAGCACCAGCATCTTCTTTGCCAAGCATATTTTGTCCCTTCATCAGGGAAAGCAACCTCTCACTGGTGCGATCGTTTCTTTCATCTATATGTTCGGGGCAGCCAAAGCGAAAACAACCGCATCTCCACGTGGTGAATGATGTTGATTGGGGCGAAGCTCTGGTGGTGCTTGTTTGCGTAGACGCTGAGCCGCAGTATGCCGAGCCTTTCGTTCGTTGTCATCCATGTCACGCTGCGGTCAAATGCTCCAATCCTTATAACCACGTTCCATACCACACATTCTCTTTCTGACATGGATGAAAACGAACGAAAGGTTCGGCATGCTGCGGCTCACCGTCTACACACAAGCACCACCAGAGCTTCGTCCCATCAACATCATTCAACGGTACGTTGCCCACACAGCAAGAAACTTGGAAACAAAAGGCTGGCAATAACTATTTAAATAGCTGCCCTCACATGTTGGCATCACAGGCAACGAGACAGCCGATCGTCTTGCAGCAGAAGCGCACCACCTTAATGTGCCAACACTCTATGTATCGAAAATCCACGAGGCCAGACAGCTTGTACACAAAGAAATAGAGCGACAACATCCTGACCCGCGAGTGTCTGGAGGAAGACCACCCGCACGTGTGCCGCCAAAGCTTTCACGAGCCAGCGCCTCCATTCTGCATAGGCTTCGCGCTGGGTGTGCCTTTACAGCAAAGGCCATTCATCGTCTGGACCCCACAATCAGCCCAAACTGCTCAAGCTGTGACGTTCCCGAGGACCTAGAGCACCTCATCTGGGTCTGTCCAAATCTAGCGGACGCGAGGAAATCTTTCCTCGATGGACTACAGCTCGCAGGGGTTGCCCACGGGACAACTGAAGACATTCTTTTTCCCCCAGGCTCAGTAAGAGATGCCACTAGAACATTCGCCTTACTCATAACGTTCTTAGAAGATGCAGATCTAATAGACCGGCTCTAAAGCATGGTGCCATATACGCCCCGAGCCAGTGAACCGTCCATTCTCATAGGTAGTCCAAACTACCTCCACCCCTATCTCTCCTTCCTCTTTTTTCTCTTTTCTACTTCCTTGTTTTAATCCCTTATCCCTAACCCGTCCCTACCCCGGAACTGACTCGCCCCCCACAGAAGGTGTGGCCAACATGTACCGGGATTTCTCTCTTCCCTCTCACCACTAATAAAAAAAACATCATTCACCACGTGGGATGCGGTTGTTTTTTGCCCTACACGAGCACGGGAGCACGTGCTCACGTGCTCGTGAGCACGAGCACCCGACGTCGGACATCGGAAGGACATGGCCAGAAAGAGCTTCGCCCCTTAAAAAAAAAAAAAGCGCTGTTTCACAAGCTTGCTGGCGGGACAGCGACCTTGGCCGGAAAAGCGTTATCTGGCCCCGCCTAAATGGAGACATCTGGTCACTTTGTTTAACCAATCATAAACCTGAATTTTTTTTTTATCTACTGTAGTTGCCCTTGCAATTGCTTGAGCTCCTGTACCATCTGCTCAGCCTGTGAGTTGCCGGTGATGAGGTGCGCTGGTGACTCAGATGATATTCATGCAATAAATCATGGCAACTTAAAGCAGCTCCGTTGCCCAAACAAACCTTCATTAACACTTCAATTGTGTCTAACAAAGACCATAAATCCTTGATTACTACGCTCGACGACATGCTGCTATCCACTCACACCTCGAGCCATTTGGTGTATAATAACCTGAAATGCTTTTCCTCACTGAACCAGCAAAGCCTATGTGAATTTCATTCCAGGATGTTGGCCATTCTCACTGTGTCAGTGCTTTTAGCTTGTGTTTCTGGTTGTTTGGCATTAAGTATGGGATCCAGACATAATGGTCCCGGACATTATGATCCCAGACAATATGGTCCCGGACAATATGGTTCCGGACAAAATGGTCCCATGTCGTTTTCGCTGCATTTTTTTCTTTTTGCTTTTCACAGGTTTGTAGATTGCATGTATTTATTTTTGGTGAACATTTGTGACATGAGCCATTGGTTATTTTAGAGTTACTTTTTAATTGCTTGGTCTTCAAAGGTTTATGTTATTAAATGTGATTCGCAAAATACTTATATTGCGAGCCGTTCGTCAATCTAGAGTTTATATTTTTCACGGATAATTTTCGCGATTTGTTCTACTTTTCGTGTGTTCAACTTGAGTTTCAACCAGGCTACCGAGAAATGCAACAGCAACTTCAAACAATCTGCACACAATTGAGCCGTATCATGAATGACCCTCTGAAAGGCGTGGGCCAAGTGCCGTTTCAGGATCGTAGACCTTTTGGACTGGATTGGGTTTTTATGGCACAAGGGCTGCTGAAGCCCAACAGCATCAAAGAAGGGTAGACCTTTTGTGGGAACGTAATAAAACGTGTCATGTGTTCAAAAGCATGTTTATTATTTTCCATTCTTATTTTCTAACATTGCATCAAAACATGCGGTATCTGCACGGTAGATTGCCTTTATTCCCCCTATGACAAATCGACATGTGACGAATGAACCATTAAAAGTAATCGCTGCAGATATCAGTGACATTTTAGACAGTGCATCAAATGTGTCGGTAATTTTACTTGGGACCATTTTGTCCAGGTTTAATTGCGCTTGGGACCATATTGTTCGGGATCATATTGTCCGGGACCATTTTGTCTGGGACCATATTGTTCGGGACCATATTGTCCTACACCCATATATGCTATTTTCACCAATTCCTGGCCATCAGATGTATAGCTTCTGTCACAGGCTTTCGTGGGGATGATTCTGCGGTATGTGGAGTGCACCAGAGTCAGCGGCCTGTGTGAGATAGTTCATCGCTCGTGTCGGCTTTGCCGACACGAGGGAAGAGGAAGAAGTGTATTAAAGAGCGGGCAGTTGCGTGCCTGGTTCCATGTTGAAAGGTCGCCCTTTTCATACTTCCAACATGGTGTCAGAAGTGGGATCCGGCCATGCATAATCCCTCAGCTTGCGAAACAACCGGCTCTTCAGACGCCGAAGCGACCGCAAAGCAGCTGCCACGGAACAGTTCTGGTCAACCTCTAATACAAGGTACGCAATCAGACATCAGCTCTATAATGGCGTCGTTCCAAATAGCTCCACCCGACCCATTTAACTTCACCACTCCAAACGAGTGGCCTGCTTGGAAGAAACGTTTTCTTCGGTACCGCACAGCCTCGGGATTACAAGCTGCTACCGAAGAAAAGCAAGTCGACACGCTTGTCTACTTGATGGGAACGCAAGCGGAGGACATCTTCAACACTTTCAAGCTAAGTCCTGAGAACGCTAAGAAGTTTGAAGTCGTGTTAGGCCACTACGAGACCTATTTCTTTCCAAGACGCAACATAATCTTCGAAAGAGCACGATTCAATACCCGAACACAGGGAGAGAGTGAATCAGTGGAAGACTTTGCGACGGCATTGCACACATTAGCCGACACCTGCAACTTTGGCGAGCTAAAAGAAGAACTCATCAGGGATCGCTTGGTCGTGGGCCTGCAAGACAGAAAAGTTTCAGAAAAACTACAGTTGGACTCGTCGCTGGACTTGATGAAGGCACTCACAATTGCCCGTCAGCATGAGACAGTCCGACAACAGCAGAAAGAGCTACGATTCCCAGAAAACACAGAATCAGTAGACCAGATACACACCAGAAAGAAATTTACTGCGCCGCAAAAGGCTGCAGTCGCTTGGGACAGAACTTTATCAAAACGTTACCAACACGACACCAAAGCTCAAGAACGATCCTGCATCTGGTGCGGACACGAAACACACCCTCGATCGAGATGTCCAGCAAAAGACGCGGTGTGCCGGAGTTGTGGAAAAGGAGGACACTTTATGACGGTTTGTCGGTCGACATCTTCTCTTAGAAATGTCACCGAGCAACAAGAAGGGCTCGTCTCAACAGGACAGTTAATGACTGCCTCGAAACCCGCCACCGCAACGAAGAACAATGGGAAGCAAGAGCCAGGATTTCTCGGAACGTTATCAAACTTTGGAGCCTCAAAGTGGGAATTGTCAATATTGGTCCAAAGCCAACCGGTTCTATTCAAGATAGACACCGGTGCAGATGAGACGGTGATCCCCGAAGACCTTTTTAGGAGTCTCTTCAAAGACCGCACTCTACACTCGCCGAGACGCCAGCTGCAGGGGCCCGACGGCAAGTCGCTTCACGTTCTAGGCGTCGCAAGCATGAACCTTTCGTTCAAAAACTACAGTAGCGAAGAGGAAGTTTACATTCTGCGTGGCCTCAACACACCGCTGCTTGGAAAGCCAGCTATAGAAAAACTCAAAGTACTCTCTGAAATCTGCGAGGTGCGTGGACTGTACCCTGAGGAAGATTTTCCCAGCCTTTTTCAAGGTCTCGGCACAATGGAGGGTGACTACGACGTAAAGCTTGCACCGGATGCGACGCCCTTTGCCTTGACTTCACCTCGCAGGGTCCCTCTGCCTCTTTTTAACAAGACAAAAGTGGAGCTTGAGAGGATGCAGAATCTGGGAGTCATTTCACCAGTGACAGAACCCGTGGAGTGGTGCGCCCCGATGGTAGTGGTCCCTAAGGCCTCGGGTGACATTCGCATCTGCGTTGACTTTACGCAACTGAACAAGTACGTCCAGAGGGAATGGCACCCGATCCCATCAGTGGAACACTCTTTGGGAATGTTGCAGAAGGCAACCGTTTTCTCGAAAATCGACGCCAACTCGGGGTTTTGGCAAATCCCCTTAAGTGAAAACAGCAAGCCCTTGACTACATTCATAACACCTTTTGGAAGGTTCTGTTTTAACAGGTTGCCGTTCGGAATTTCTTCGGCGCCAGAACACTTCCAAAGAAGAATGAACGATGTTCTTTTGGGTCTTGAAGGAGTGGCGTGCCATATGGACGACGTCCTGATCTGGGGATCTACAAAAGATCAACACGATAGCCATCTAAGAGCAGTCCTGGAGCGTCTCACTCAAGCGGGGATCACACTAAACAGAGAGAAATGCCTCTTCAGCGTTACGAAGATTTCTTTCCTGGGACACGTGATTGAGAACAATCAAGTTCGTCCAGATCCAGCAAAGCTGTCAGCTATTCTGCAGATGCCAAATCCAACATCAAAGAAGGAGTTACGACGCATCATGGGAATGGCAACGTATCTGGCGCGCTTCGTGCCTAATGGTGCACAGCTCCTAGAACCGCTATCGTCGATGCTAAGCACCAAGCACGACTTCGTCTGGAATCAACCTCAACAGCTTGCCTTCGACCGGTGGAAATCTATGCTTTCATCAGACCCAGTTCTAGGCATCTACGATCCAAGCAAGGAAACAGTTGTCAGTGCTGACGCATCGGCATACGGTCTAGGTGCTGTCTTACGCCAGAAAGAAGGAGAGTGGTTCAAGGTGATCGCCTACGCGTCAAGACTCCTAACAGACACTGAACGCCGATATGCACAGATCGAGAAGGAAGGCTTGGCCCTCGTATGGGCCAGCGAGAAGTTTCGAGACTACCTCGTGGGAAGAAACTTCACTCTTGAAACTGACCACAAGCCCCTCGTCTCACTCTTTGGGTCCAAAGCGCTCGATGACCTGACACCGAGGCTACAGAGGATGCGCATGAGACTCATGCGTTTCACGTATGGGATTGTTTACGTCCCTGGCAAGGATCTCACTGCAGCCGACGCTTTGTCAAGGTCTCCTATCTTACAATCCGAACCTTTCGAGCTCGAAAATGAAATTGACGGCTACATTACACACGTCGCCTCTTCTATGCCTCTGACAACATACAGTATTCAAAAAGTCGCCAGTGAACAACGTAAAGACAAAGTGTGCATGCGTCTTCAGAAAATCATTCAAACAGGGTGGCCGAGAAGAAGAGATGTGGAGCTGGATCTCAAACCCTATTGGGAAAACAAAGACAACATCTCAATTGTTGACGACGTATTAGTATACACGTCAAGAGTGATAATCCCGGAATCGATGCGCGACCAAGTCCTGCGCCAACTTCACGAAGGCCATTTCGGGATGGACAAATGCAAAGGACGAGCGAAGGACTCTGTCTGGTGGCCTGGAGTCGATTCAGACATAGAACGTTTGATCAAAAACTGTCACGTGTGCCTCAAACAGAGCGCCAATCACAAGATGCCTCTTCTGCCAACAGATTTCCCACAACGTCCATGGGAAAGAGTAGCGATGGATTTGTTTTTCTGGGATGGAGCCTGGTGGCTAATCGTAACTGATTATTTCTCACGCTACCCAGAACTGACCCGCCTTGCCAGCCTCTCGTCGAAAAGTGTGATCAATCACTGCAAGTCCATTTTTGCGAGGCATGGGATACCGGACGTGGTGTTATCTGACAACGGACCCCAGTTTTCAAGTGCCGAATTTGACAAATTTGCAAAAGAGTACAGCTTTCGCCACATTACTTCGAGTCCACGATATCCCCAAAGCAACGGAATGGCAGAAGCCGCGGTCAAAATAATAAAGACGTCACTGAAGAAAACTGGAGACCCGTATAAGACCCTGTTGGCATACAGAACAAGTCCACTGAAAAATGGGTACTCTCCGGCAGAACTCCTGATGGGCAGGAGGTTGCGAACAACTATTCCTGTTTCATCCAAGTGCCTTATTCCCTGCCTTCCAGATCTTAGCAGCGTAAGAACATATGAAACATCCCAGAGACGAAAGCAAAAACAAGACTTCGACCGTAGGCATGGGGTCAGGGACTTGGTCGACCTTGACGAAGGAACCGACGTGTGGGTAGTGGACCTGCAACGACAAGGAGTCGTCGAAAGCAATGCAAATGAGCCCAGATCTTACTGGGTTGACACTGACGCCGGAGAGCCCATTCGCAGAAACAGAACACACCTGATTCCTTTACCAAGTCAGATTCCCAGGCCAGAAATAGTACCGGTACACGAGGATGTGCAAAGAGACGAAACTGAGCAACCGGAGCCTGGACCTCATTCCGCCGAGAACAATCACACCTACACAAGGAGTGGAAGATGTGTTCGTCCACCAAAGAGGTATCCCGAACAATGAACGTTGCCGATGTGAGACTTAGTAGGGGAGATGTGTGAGATAGTTTACTTAGTAGGGGAGATGTGTGAGATAGTTCATCGCTCGTGTCGGCTTTGCCGACACGAGGGAAGAGGAAGAAGTGTATTAAAGAGCGGGCAGTTGCGTGCCTGGTTCCATGTTGAAAGGTCGCCCTTTTCATACTTCCAACACGGCCCAGACCGTGGATCCATTGTTATCACAACACATGATCCCTGCATTAAACAACATCATGTCACCAACACACTGATCTCACCAGCTATTGTGCACATGCTTGGTGACGCCATAACTGCTCACAGGGGACAGACGGCCGTGCACAAGACAGGTGGTGTCGTTTCGTATACTGCACGCACAGGCCCGCAGCGGGGTTATCGCGCGTGCAGGGGACTGCAGTTCTCAGAATGAATAGCGGCAGCAGCAGCGTAACAAAACTCTTGAATAGGTCTAAAATATCCTCTCTGGGGCCTCCGACATTTCTACCCTGAACTGCTTCGGACACGTGAGAAAGGGTGAAATTCTATGTGGTCTTTTCTGCCAGCTTCTGGAACATAATTAGAGTCTCCTGCAGGTCAAGAGTAGCAGGAGAAGTCTCTGTCCCTCTCTTTCGACATTGGCAGAGTGAACACTGGAGAGAAGCAAACCACCTATCATGACAAGTAGAGGTGGTTTCCTCTTCTCCACTCTCATGCTGTTCTTGACCTGCAACAGACTATAGCGCCCTTGTCAACGCTTGCAACATGAGCAGAACTGTGGGAGGGTTGGGCTCATCCTTGCCCGCAGGAAAGGCAGTCTGCTCAAAATGTCTGCATTCAGATTCTTCAACGCACAGCTACAGGCAACACTGAATTTGGTCAGTAACCTGCTGGCACCTGTCAGCACCATGAATCGTCTTGATCAACTCGAGGCAATGATGCCGAAAACCTTGTCCTTGGAGTTTTCGTGCAGCGTGGACTCTGACGTACACTGCTCCAAGAGTCCGCAAAGAAAAAAAGGTCCAAGGCACCTAGGAAGAGGGTTCCTACTCAAGCTGAGTCAGCCGCAGACACTGCAGTCGCTGACCAACGTGACTGTCAGCTCGGTTTCTCGGCTGCGCACGGACATCATCGCCTGGTTTCACCAGATAGATTTCAGGTTCCAGACGTTTAAAGTTGCACCAGGTGAGGCCATCCCATTGATTGTATCCAAGCTACCATCTAAGCTAGGACTCCATGTGGATTAGGTACCACCTCAAGACGGCCAAGCTAAAAATGTAGGAGCAAATGAAGAAAGGTTTCCGTCGTCGTTACAACCTGGACAACGAAGCTGAGGCAAAACAAAAGATGTTCAGCACAAGTCAGCACTCGGGAGGGTCCTGCACCCAGAGCCATACATACGATCCTGCACCGACTCCGCCTTCTGTTTACTGGAGCTCATCCACGAGTGCAGCTACCCAGAGACGAAGGCGGAGAAATGCAAGGTTATCCTGGCCACACTCTTCCACAAAGCACGAAAGCATGCTTCGACAGGCGCTTCGCTTCGTTGAATGAGTTGCTGGACTCTTTCCTTTGCTTTGACCAGGTTGTCTTCAGCCAACCAAAGACACCGGTTTTGGCTCTCGCTGCAGAGTGAGTGCAAGCTGCGCAGGGACAAAGAAAGCGCGCTCCCTCCTGCTCTCGAAGCAGGGCCGGCCACCGCTTCATCGGAACGCCGACGACACCAATCGTCACCAGCACCCTTCTGCAACAGAGAAGCAAAAGAAGCAGCATGCGTCGCTTCAGCATATGTCAAAAACTTTGCGGGACTTTCAATGTTCTTCGTCCCAATATCCTGAAGTTCGTCCGCTCCGTCTCATTTGTAAGAGAAGCGGCCACTTTGGTCACGTGATGTCGGCAAGAGCTGACCCAAGAATTTCTGGAATGGCAACGGCACTTTGAGTCTGTTGCATTGTTGACGGAGAAAAGTGAAAACTTGATGCCCCTACCGCCTGGAAGGTGTCATCAGTAGTTTGTCACATCACCTCTGGTGCTGCAGTGGGCATCAAGACAATTAAGCTTAGCAATGCGGAATCTGAGCCCATTTTCCGTTGATCAAGCCTTTTTTTGCCAGGGGACTTCTGTCTCAGAACCTTGGAAAGTAGTCAACCCTCAGCACCAACGTTGGTGTTACATTCAACAGCGGTACGCAGCTCGGAAGTTGACCTTCAGACAAATCAAGCTTGCTCAAGAAAAGCGAGAAAGCGACTTTGACAGTGGCACATGTATGTTCTTTTTGAGAAGGACTAGCTCTTAGTTTTGTTTAACCCGAGACTGGGGTATTTCGGAAAAGGGACGAGAAGAAAAGAGGCCACAAGGAGGCGACGTCTCAACGTCGCCTCCTTGAGACGTCGCCTCCTTGTGGCCTCTTTTCTTCTCGTCCCTTTTCCGAAATACCCCAGTCTCGGGTTAAACAAAACTATGGTTAACTTCCACCAGCTGGCCTGCACCCTTACAATTTTTTGACTAGCTCGTGTTGTAGGAGAGCCCACTCATCAGAGTCAAGGCAACACTATGATTTACTGGCCCTCGCCAAATTGTGAGCCGGCTCTCTCCCGTGAACTACTAGCTTGAACTCGTGGATGGTACTGGCCGCGATGTAGTGCATGTGGAGAAACTGAAGCCGGTCATCAAATTTGTGCAGCCTCTACCTGGGGACTGAACTTTGTAAAATTTATGTCTTTTCTCATTTATCACGTCGTATGTATATCATTATTTATTCATGTGCATATTGCTCAACGCAGTATTTGTTTAATGTTTGTTTAGTGTTTGGTGTATGGCAGCGTGATATCAGGTCAACACTTAAGAACCTTGGCACGCGACGAGCTGCAAAAGAGACATCGCTCTGAAGCGGCTCGTGCGAGCGCTCATGATCGAAATAAAAGAAGTAGTTTTGGCATGGTAGCTGATGACGTTGACATGTCTTTCCTGAGCACGGTGCCCATTTATCTTGATGACCGATCCAGATCGTCACAACAACATTACCCAGGTAAATTTCCATGATGGGTTTTCCTGCTAGGACTGTCTCCTTGCGGAGTTGGAAAATTGCCGCAGCAGCCGAAATTTTCAAGAGCATCCTTTTCACTCTGTCATCCTTTGATGGTGTTTATGGTGAGCATATCTGCTGTCTGCACCGTCACACACAGCTATAGTGCAATGCCTTGTGGCTGGGGCCTCTGCCATGGTCTGCGTGGGGGTGGGTTGGGGCACAGCAAGTTTTCTTATCTTCCCCTCTGGGTTATGATTATTCATTGTTTCCATACGTGTATCTGTTATCTTGTACTTACGACTACAGTTTGTGGCGGTGGTGTTTGCCTGACGTGAGGTTTTTTTCAACTTTTCCACAGCCAGTGAGAAAAACCTCACGTCAGGCAAACACCACCCCCACCACCACCACCACACCTACTCAGTGGCGGACTAGCAGGCGCACATGCGTAAGGGTACTAACCTTACCGTCTAGCATTGCACGCCGCTGGGTGGGCAAACTTTCTTGTGCAAATAAAAATTATTATTATTATTATTATTAGTGAGGTCCAGTGTTGAAAAAATAGTGCCTCCAAGCACGCTCGCCACAAAATCTGCTACAGCCCGCATCAGATTTACCGCCAGTTTTTCAACCGCGTTGTGTTGGCTCGATTATGCCTTAGCTTTGAAGCATCCAGAGTTCTGCCTCCACTGCGGTACACATTGCAAAAGGAACAGGGCTGGCCTTCAAAAAGCGCAGAGCTACATCTTTTTTCAGATTCAGGTTCACCAAGGGTTCTTTGTGCCTGCTCATCCCTGGGTCAAGAGCTTCCTCATGTGTCAGCAACGCGTCATCTAGGGTCTTGCCCTGGTCAAGGTGGTAAGCTACTGTCTACCTCAAACTCCATTGGTCTCCCTTCGACTTCGGGTAAGACCAGATAATTCTTGACCAGTACATTATTCAGTGAAGAAAGGGAGAAAACACAGGTGAGCTGGTGAATGACAAACATAGTAAACCCGAGACTTAGGAAAATAAAAAAAAAATGAAACGAACATTGAAGTCTCGGACACAGGTTGAATTATTCAACAAACACCGCCTTATATACACGTCCATACCTCCTTCACAATCCACCCTTTGGCGAATACGTGCTGCCACCTAGACACGCGACTGGGATCGAGAATAAATGGCTAGAAAACAATGCGCGCACCAGGCCTCTCTAACCTGTTCGACACACAAAACGTGAGCCACATCCTGTTTGCCCATTGAGCCGCTGTGACCTAGATACGGTTTCCCCAAACTTGCATTTGTCCCGATCGTGGGTTATTTTCTGTCCCGAAGTCGACATGAAGAAACCATTTTCCCTCTCTGCTCGGCCAAAGGAAAAGAAAGAAGGTACTAGGACCATTTACTCTCAAACCAATGTTTCTACAAAAGATCCTACTACTAGGTGTAACATAACTTCCAACCATACCCAGCACACGAAACAAGAAACAAAAAGGACATGAAACCCAGACACAAAAGAACAGGCCAAAACAAAGGACCTCAAACCGCAAAGGCTGCGCAAGCGCAAGATGGTATAGCCTCGACTGCCTTCACAGCGCTTGCAGAAAATGAGCGCTCGTGCAACCGCCATGGTGTGATCCAAAGCAATTAGCTCACACTTGTAGAATCTGGCTAACAGTCCATGCTAAGGGGAGATGAAGCATAGAAAACTGCAGCTCTAGGCACAAAGAAAAAAAAAAAAAAGAACCTGCCACATTGGAAGAATATAGGAACAGGGATGGGGGCAACGAGTTTGAATTATGTGGGGGATGGAGAATATAGCACCCCTGCCCACCTGTTCGCAACTTCGCACATAACCCGAGCCTATTTAAAGATCTATATCCCATTCCCACCCGATCTGATCGGCATTCCTAATCAGTTTTGTTTTCATATGTTCAGTGACAATGCAAGCCAGTTTTAAATACTTTACTTTTATAATATTACTTTTCCGTACTTCTCACTGCAACATTTTCATGGCGAGCATACTGTTCTCCAGATCACGAGAGCCGCGCACAAGTAGCGAGCCTCAGTTTGGGCATCTAGGACGTAGTACGTAGCAGTTGTGCGTCTCGTACGCACTGAAAAATCTGCGTAAAACGATCCAAACTTCTTTCAGCAAGCGCTGTGACCCAAGGGGGTATCGGAGGTCGAGTGTGTTAGCGCACCGCAGCTCGTACAGCGAAAGGTCCCGCTGCCAGGGATCCCCACCCCCACCGCGTTTCGATCTGTTGTGAGGCACATACCCCAGGCTAGCAGTCGTACTGTAGTGGCTAAATTTTCTCAAATACAGCCTGAAACGGTGTCGCCAGAACCTAGACAGGCCGATCGCACGCTATTTAAAATAGTGAGCGTCTTATTTTCTTCCGATGTGCCCAAAACGACGACAGTGCATGCGATTGAGACCAGCGGACAGGCGGGCTACCACTCTTGCCTTCGAATCGTTCGGGAGTCGGGCACCTGCATTTGCACCACGATCGAAGAAACAGAAAGAAGCGATGTCAAATCACATTCACACAGAATCACTCCAAGCTTCCTTGCTTGTGCCGTCAGCCGTATCAACGCTAATCAAAATTAACAACGCCTGCCGCGCGCGTTCCGCTGCTCATACAAACAACAACAAACAATCAGGGTATTTTGCTGCAGAAAGTTACTTCCGCCAGTTTTAGCGAAATGCGGAGCTCAACCAATACCACCTAGAACACAAGGCCTGCGCGTTTCCTCCTCTAAACGTCATCACTAGTAGATCCCCTCAGCGCCCCCTAGCTAGCCCGGATGAGCAACATCGTCTGCTACATCGTCTGCAACATCGTCTGCTCCATTGACTGCTTCAGTGGTTTGTGTAGCAGATAATTAAACAGATGCTCATGTCGAGTGTCTTTTGCTATAGCATACGATGAAGTTAGACATTCACGTGGAGCGTCAAATGCATGAGTGAAAGTGCCTTACTGCTGTGCGAAGGGCCGCAAAGCCCTCCGCTGGGCGCTGGACGCTGGCACTGGACGCCATTTTTGAGGGCGCTGTTCATACTCCGTTCATTCCTAAGCAGAGAACGCAGCCAATGCCAGAAGCACGAGAGCTCGAGGTGGCTGGTTTGAAGCGTTCTTCGGCAGATCGAGCGCACACTCGAGAAATGCTCGTCCCACTGATCTCTATTGTAGTGGCTCGTCCCGAAGCCAGGAGCGTGTGCTAGCCGGCGCTTCTGGCCGAGGGAGTGTTCGCATGCACGTTACAAATGACCTGCAAGCTCGCTATCGGCTCGCGCTCAGCAGACGCGCACGCAGCTGTGGCCGCAAGTGAATGCGACGTAGTTGGCCGTGTTCCAAAATTTACTCGATCTTACCCTAGGATAAAGTGTTTATACCTTGGCGTTCTAAAACCTACCCGCGTCCAGCGTTTTTCAATATCTGTCTTGTCACGTGACACGACCCGTCGGAGTAACTCGGATTCGTTTGGGTAAGATTTGGAACGCAGCCGTAGTTCTGAAGCGGCCCATATATACTCTCGTCAAGCTTCGGGGTGTTTGCCGCTTGGGGCGGGTCGGGGATCTACTAACGAAACGTCATGCGCAGGCCTTGTCTTCTAGGTGGTATTGGCTCAACTGGCTCAACCCCTGCTGAACCGACGTTATTCAAGGTATTGAATTTGGCGTAAGGGTAGTGTGTTTGGGGTATGCGAAAAAGACTACGGTATTGACTATGGCGTACGCCGAAATGACTACGGTATTGATTTTGGCGTACGCCATAACCAGGCCATAACCACTACCGTAGTCGAAGCAGAGGGGTAGTGAGATCGGCGTCCTACACCCCACCTGCAGTGCCTCTCTCTCTTGTTAATAAGGCAATGTTGGTTCCTGCTTTCATAATCCGAAAAATATGGTTTCAGATCTATTTCAGATTGGTTTTATGGGCATTACAATATGGCGACTAACATCAAACTACGTTTCTAGCGTGGATGCGCTTGGATTGAAAAACCGTTCACTCACTCTCACGTGAAGCCCTCTCTCTGAAGACCCCACCTGCAGTGCCTCTCTATCTTGTTAGTAAGGCAATGTGGTTCCTGCTTTCATAATCCGAAAAATATGGTTTCAGATCTATTTCAGATTGGTTTTATGGGCATTACAATATGGCGACTAGCATCAAACTACGTTTCTAGCGTGGATGCGTTTGGATTGAAAAACCGTTCACTTACTCTCACGTGAAGCCCTCTCTCTGAAGACCCCACCTGCAGTGCCTCTCTCTCTTGTTAATAAGGCAATGTTGGTTCCTGCTTTAATAATCCGAAAAATATGGTTTCAGATCTATTTCAGATTGCCTTTATGGGCATTACAATATGGCGACTAACATCAAACTAAGTTTCTAGCGTGGATGCGTTTGGATTGAAAAACCGTTCATTTACTCTCACGTGAAGCCCTCTCTCTGAAGACCCCACCTGCAGTTCCTCTCTCTCTTGTTAATAAGGCAATGTTGGTTCCTGCTTTCATAATCTGAAAATATGGTTTCAGATCTATTTCAGATTGGTTTTATGGGCATTACAATATGGCGACTAGCATCAAACTACTTTTCTAGCGTGGATGCGTTTGGATTGAAAAACCGTTCACTTACTCTCACGTGAAGCCCTCTCTCTGAAGACCCCACCTGCAGTGCCTCTCTATCTTCTTAATAAGGCAATGTTGGTTCCTGCTTTAATAATCCGAAAAATATGGTTTCAGATCTATTTCAGATTGCCTTTATGGGCATTACAATATGGCGACTAACATCAAACTAAGTTTCTAGCGTGGATGCGTTTGGATTGAAAAACCGTTCACTTACTCTCACGTGAAGCCCTCTCTCTGAAGACCCCACCTGCAGTGCCTCTCTCTCTTGTTAATAAGGCAATGTTGGTTCCTGCTTTCATAATCCGAAAATATGGTTTCAGATCTATTTCAGATTGGTTTTATGGGCATTACAATATGGCGACTAACATCAAACTAAGTTTCTAGCGTGGATGCGTTTGGATTGAAAAACCGTTCACTTGCTCTCACGTGAAGCCCTCTCTCTGAAGACCCCACCTGCAGTGCCTCTCTATCTTGTTAATGAGGCAATGTGTGTTCCTCCTTTGATAATCCGAAAAATATGGTTTCAGATCTATTTCAGATTGGTTTTATGGGCATTACAATATGGCGACTAACATCAAACTAAGTTTCTAGCGTGGATGCGTTTGGATTGAAAAACCGTTCACTCACTCTGACGTGAAGCCCTCTCTCTGAAGATTCCACCTGCAGTGCCTCTCTATCTTCTTAATAAGGCAATGTTGGTTCCTGCTTTCATAATCCGAAAAATATGGTTTCAGATCTATATCAGATTGGTTTTATGGGCATTACAACATGGCGACTAACATCAAACTAAGTTTCTAGCGTGGATGCGCTTGGATTGAAAAACCGTTCACTCACTCTCACGTGAAGCCCTCTCTCTGAAGACCCCACCTGCAGTTCCTCTCTATCTTGTTAGTAAGGCAATGTTGGTTCCTGCTTTCATAATCCGAAAAATATGGTTTCAGATCTATTTCAGATTGGTTTTATGGGCATTACAATATGGCGACTAGCATCAAACTACGTTTCTAGCGTGGATGCGTTTGGATTGAAAAACCGTTCACTTACTCTCACGTGAAGCCCTCTCTCTGAAGACCCCACCTGCAGTGCCTCTCTATCTTGTTAATGTGGCAATGTGTGTTCCTCCTTTGATAATCCGAAAAATATGGTTTCAGATCTATTTCAGATTGGTTTTATGGGCATTACAATATGGCGACTAACATCAAACTAAGTTTCTAGCGTGGATGCGTTTGGATTGAAAAACCGTTCACTCACTCTCACGTGAAGCCCTCTCTCTGAAGACCCCACCTGCAGTTCCTCTCTATCTTGTTAATAAGGCAATGTTGGTTCCTGCTTTGATAATCCGAAAAATATGATTTCAGATCAATTTCAGATTGGTTTTATGGGCATTACAATATGGCGACTAACATCAAACTAAGTTTCTAGCGTGGATGCGTTTGGATTGAAAAACCATTCACTCACTCTCACATGAAGCCCTCTCTCTGAAGATTCCACCTGCAGTGCCTCTCTATCTTGTTAATAAGGCAATGTTGGTTCCTGCTTTAATAATCCGAAAAATATGGTTTCAGATCTATTTAAGATTGCCTTTACGGGCATTACAATATGGCGACTAACATCAAACTAAGTTTCTAGCGTGGATGCGTTTGGATTGAAAAACCGTTCACTCACTCTCACGTGAAGCCCTCTCTCTGAAGACCCCACCTGCAGTTCCTCTCTATCTTCTTAATAAGGCAATGTTGGTTCCTGCTTTCATAATCCGAAAAATATGGTTTCAGATCTATTTCAGATTGGTTTTATGGGCATTACAATATGGCGACTAACATCAAACTAAGTTTCTAGCGTGGATGCGTTTGGATTGAAAAACCGTTCACTCACTCTCACGTGAAGCCCTCTCTCTGAAGACCCCACCTGCAGTGCCTCTCTATCTTGTTAATAAGGCAATGTTGGTTCCTGCTTTGATGATCCGAAAAATATGGTTTCAGATCAATATCAGATTGGTTTTATGGGCATTACAATATGGCGACTAACATCAAACTAAGTTTCTAGCGTGGATGCGTTTGGATTGAAAAACCGTTCACTCACTCTCACGTGAAGCCCTCTCTCTGAAGACCCCACCTGCAGTTCCTCTCTATCTTGTTAGTAAGGCAATGTTGGTTCCTGCTTTGATAATCCGAAAAATATGGTTTCAGATCAATATCAGATTGGTTTTATGGGCATTACAATATGGCGACTAACATCAAACTAAGTTTCTAGCGTGGATGCGTTTGGATTGAAAAACCGTTCACTCACTCTCACGTGAAGCCCTCTCTCTGAAGACCCCACCTGCAGTGCCTCTCTATCTTGTTAATAAGGCAATGTTGGTTCCTGCTTTGATAATCCGAAAAATATGGTTTCAGATCAATATCAGATTGGTTTTATGGGCATTACAATATGGCGACTAACATCAAACTAAGTTTCTAGCGTGGATGCGTTTGGATTGAAAAACCGTTCACTTACTCTCACGTGAAGCCCTCTCTATGAAGACCCCACCTGCAGTGCCTCTCTATCTTCTTAATAAGGCAATGTTGGTTCCTGCTTTGATAATCCGAAAAATATGGTTTCAGATCAATATCAGATTGGTTTTATGGGCATTACAATATGGCGACTAACATCAAACTAAGTTTCTAGCGTGGATGCGTTTGGATTGAAAAACCGTTCACTCACTCTCACGTGAAGCCCTCTCTATGAAGACCCCACCTGCAGTGCCTCTCTATCTTCTTAATAAGGCAATGTTGGTTCCTGCTTTGATAATCCGAAAAATATGGTTTCAGATCAATATCAGATTGGTTTTATGGGCATTACAATATGGCGACTAACATCAAACTAAGTTTCTAGCGTGGATGCGTTTGGATTGAAAAACCGTTCACTCACACTCACGTGAAGCCCTCTCTCTGAAGACCCCACCTGCAGTGCCTCTCTATCTTCTTAATAAGGCAATGTTGGTTCCTGCTTTGATAATCCGAAAAATATGGTTTCAGATCAATATCAGATTGGTTTTATGGGCATTACAATATGGCGACTAACATCAAACTAAGTTTCTAGCGTGGATGCGTTTGGATTGAAAAACCGTTCACTTACTCTCACGTGAAGCCCTCTCTCTGAAGACCCCACCTGCAGTTCCTCTCTCTCTTGTTAATAAGGCAATGTTGGTTCCTGCTTTCATAATCCGAAAAATATGGTTTCAGATCTATTTCAGATTGGTTTTATGGGCATTACAATATGGCGACTAACATCAAACTACGTTTCTAGCGTGGATGCGCTTGGATTGAAAAACCGTTCACTCACTCTCACGTGAAGCCCTCTCTCTGAAGACCCCACCTGCAGTGCCTCTCTATCTTGTTAGTAAGGCAATGTTGGTTCCTGCTTTCATAATCCGAAAAATATGGTTTCAGATCTATTTCAGATTGGTTTTATGGGCATTACAATATGGCGACTAGCATCAAACTACGTTTCTAGCGTGGATGCGTTTGGATTGAAAAACCGTTCACTTACTCTCACGTGAAGCCCTCTCTCTGAAGACCCCACCTGCAGTGCAGAGCTGCAGTGCCTCTCTCTCTTGTTAATAAGGCAATGTTGGTTCCTGCTTTAATAATCCGAAAAATATGGTTTCAGATCTATTTCAGATTGCCTTTATGGGCATTACAATATGGCGACTAACATCAAACTAAGTTTCTAGCGTGGATGCGTTTGGATTGAAAAACCGTTCACTCACTCTGACGTGAAGCCCTCTCTCTGAAGATTCCACCTGCAGTGCCTCTCTATCTTCTTAATAAGGCAATGTTGGTTCCTGCTTTCATAATCCGAAAAATATGGTTTCAGATCTATATCAGATTGGTTTTATGGGCATTACAACATGGCGACTAACATCAAACTAAGTTTCTAGCGTGGATGCGTTTGGATTGAAAAACCGTTCACTCACTCTCACGTGAAGCCCTCTCTCTGAAGACCCCACCTGCAGTGCCTCTCTATCTTGTTAATAAGGCAATGTTGGTTCCTGCTTTGATAATCCGAAAAATATGGTTTCAGATCTATTTCAGATTGGTTTTATGGGCATTACAATATGGCGACTAACATCAAACTAAGTTTCTAGCGTGGATGCGTTTGGATTGAAAAACCGTTCACTCACTCTCACGTGAAGCCCTCTCTCTGAAGACCCCACCTGCAGTGCCTCTCTATCTTGTTAATAAGGCAATGTTGGTTCCTGCTTTGATAATCCGAAAAATATGGTTTCAGATCAATATCAGATTGGTTTTATGGGCATTACAATATGGCGACTAACATCAAACTAAGTTTCTAGCGTGGATGCGTTTGGATTGAAAAACCGTTCACTCACTCTCACGTGAAGCCCTCTCTCTGAAGACCCCACCTGCAGTGCCTCTCTATCTTCTTAATAAGGCAATGTTGGTTCCTGCTTTGATAATCCGAAAAATATGGTTTCAGATCAATATCAGATTGGTTTTATGGGCATTACAATATGGCGACTAACATCAAACTAAGTTTCTAGCGTGGATGCGTTTGGATTGAAAAACCGTTCACTCACTCTCACGTGAAGCCCTCTCTCTGAAGACCCCACCTGCAGTGCCTCTCTCTCTTGTTAATAAGGCAATGTTGGTTCCTGCTTTGATAATCCGAAAAATATGGTTTCAGATCTATTTCAGATTGGTTTTATGGGCATTACAATATGGCGACTAACATCAAACTACGTTTCTAGCGTGGATGCGTTTGGATTGAAAAACCGTTCACTCACTCTCACGTGAAGCCCTCTCTCTGAAGACCCCACCTGCAGTTCCTCTCTATCTTGTTAATGAGGCAATGTTGGTTCCTGCTTTGATAATCCGAAAAATATGGTTTCAGATCTATTTCAGATTGGTTTTATGGGCATTACAATATGGCGACTAACATCAAACCAAGTTTCTAGCGTGGATGCGTTTGGATTGAAAAACCGTTCACTCACTCTCACGTGAAGCCCTCTCTCTGAAGACCCCACCTGCAGTTCCTCTCTCTCTTGTTAATAAGGAAATGTTGGTTCCTGCTTTGATAATCCGAAAAATATGGTTTCAGATCAATTTCAGATTGGTTTTATGGGCATTACAATATGGCGACTAACATCAAACTAAGTTTCTAGCGTGGATGCGTTTGGATTGAAAAACCGTTCAGTTACTCTCACGTGAAGCCCTCTCTCTGAAGACCCCACCTGCAGTTCCTCTCTCTCTTGTTAATAAGGCAATGTTGGTTCCTGCTTTCATAATCCGAAAAATATGGTTTCAGATCTATTTCAGATTGGTTTTATGGGCATTACAATATGGCGACTAACATCAAACTACGTTTCTAGCGTGGATGCGCTTGGATTGAAAAACCGTTCACTCACTCTCACGTGAAGCCCTCTCTCTGAAGACCCCACCTGCAGTGCCTCTCTATCTTGTTAGTAAGGCAATGTTGGTTCCTGCTTTCATAATCCGAAAAATATGGTTTCAGATCTATTTCAGATTGGTTTTATGGGCATTACAATATGGCGACTAGCATCAAACTACGTTTCTAGCGTGGATGCGTTTGGATTGAAAAACCGTTCACTTACTCTCACGTGAAGCCCTCTCTCTGAAGACCCCACCTGCAGTGCCTCTCTCTCTTGTTAATAAGGCAATGTTGGTTCCTGCTTTAATAATCCGAAAAATATGGTTTCAGATCTATTTCAGATTGCCTTTATGGGCATTACAATATGGCGACTAACATCAAACTAAGTTTCTAGCGTGGATGCGTTTGGATTGAAAAACCGTTCACTTGCTCTCACGTGAAGCGCTCTCTCTGAAGACCCCACCTGCAGTGCCTCTCTATTTTGTTAATGAGGCAATGTGTGTTCCTCCTTTGATAATCCGAAAAATATGGTTTCAGATCTATTTCAGATTGGTTTTATGGGCATTACAATATGGCGACTAACATCAAACTAAGTTTCTAGCGTGGATGCGTTTGGATTGAAAAACCGTTCACTCACTCTGACGTGAAGCCCTCTCTATCTTCTTAATAAGGCAATGTTGGTTCCTGCTTTCATAATCCGAAAAATATGGTTTCAGATCTATATCAGATTGGTTTTATGGGCATTACAACATGGCGACTAACATCAAACTAAGTTTCTAGCGTGGATGCGTTTGGATTGAAAAACCGTTCACTCACTCTCACGTGAAGCCCTCTCTCTGAAGACCCCACCTGCAGGTCCTCTCTATCTTGTTAATAAGGCAATGTTGGTTCCTGCTTTGATAATCCGAAAAATATGGTTTCAGATCTATTTCAGATTGGTTTTATGGGCATTACAATATGGCGACTAACATCAAACTAAGTTTCTAGCGTGGATGCGTTTGGATTGAAAAACCGTTCACTCACTCTCACGTGAAGCCCTCTCTCTGAAGACCCCACCTGCAGTGCCTCTCTCTCTTGTTAATAAGGCAATGTTGGTTCCTGCTTTGATAATCCGAAAAATATGGTTTCAGATCTATTTCAGATTGGTTTTATGGGCATTACAATATGGCGACTAACATCAAACTACGTTTCTAGCGTGGATGCGTTTGGATTGAAAAACCGTTCACTCACTCTCACGTGAAGCCCTCTCTCTGAAGACCCCACCTGCAGTTCCTCTCTATCTTGTTAATGAGGCAATGTTGGTTCCTGCTTTGATAATCCGAAAAATATGGTTTCAGATCTATTTCAGATTGGTTTTATGGGCATTACAATATGGCGACTAACATCAAACCAAGTTTCTAGCGTGGATGCGTTTGGATTGAAAAACCGTTCACTCACTCTCACGTGAAGCCCTCTCTCTGAAGACCCCACCTGCAGTTCCTCTCTCTCTTGTTAATAAGGAAATGTTGGTTCCTGCTTTGATAATCCGAAAAATATGGTTTCAGATCAATTTCAGATTGGTTTTATGGGCATTACAATATGGCGACTAACATCAAACTAAGTTTCTAGCGTGGATGCGTTTGGATTGAAAAACCGTTCACTTACTCTCACGTGAAGCCCTCTCTCTGAAGACCCCACCTGCAGTTCCTCTCTCTCTTGTTAATAAGGCAATGTTGGTTCCTGCTTTCATAATCCGAAAAATATGGTTTCAGATCTATTTCAGATTGGTTTTATGGGCATTACAATATGGCGACTAACATCAAACTACGTTTCTAGCGTGGATGCGCTTGGATTGAAAAACCGTTCACTCACTCTCACGTGAAGCCCTCTCTCTGAAGACCCCACCTGCAGTGCCTCTCTATCTTGTTAGTAAGGCAATGTTGGTTCCTGCTTTCATAATCCGAAAAATATGGTTTCAGATCTATTTCAGATTGGTTTTATGGGCATTACAATATGGCGACTAGCATCAAACTACGTTTCTAGCGTGGATGCGTTTGGATTGAAAAACCGTTCACTTACTCTCACGTGAAGCCCTCTCTCTGAAGACCCCACCTGCAGTGCCTCTCTCTCTTGTTAATAAGGCAATGTTGGTTCCTGCTTTAATAATCCGAAAAATATGGTTTCAGATCTATTTCAGATTGCCTTTATGGGCATTACAATATGGCGACTAACATCAAACTAAGTTTCTAGCGTGGATGCGTTTGGATTGAAAAACCGTTCACTTGCTCTCACGTGAAGCCCTCTCTCTGAAGACCCCACCTGCAGTGCCTCTCTATCTTGTTAATGAGGCAATGTGTGTTCCTCCTTTGATAATCCGAAAAATATGGTTTCAGATCTATTTCAGATTGGTTTTATGGGCATTACAATATGGCGACTAACATCAAACTAAGTTTCTAGCGTGGATGCGTTTGGATTGAAAAACCGTTCACTCACTCTGACGTGAAGCCCTCTCTCTGAAGATTCCACCTGCAGTGCCTCTCTATCTTCTTAATAAGGCAATGTTGGTTCCTGCTTTCATAATCCGAAAAATATGGTTTCAGATCTATATCAGATTGGTTTTATGGGCATTACAACATGGCGACTAACATCAAACTAAGTTTCTAGCGTGGATGCGTTTGGATTGAAAAACCGTTCACTCACTCTCACGTGAAGCCCTCTCTCTGAAGACCCCACCTGCAGGTCCTCTCTATCTTGTTAATAAGGCAATGTTGGTTCCTGCTTTGATAATCCGAAAAATATGGTTTCAGATCTATTTCAGATTGGTTTTATGGGCATTACAATATGGCGACTAACATCAAACTAAGTTTCTAGCGTGGATGCGTTTGGATTGAAAAACCGTTCACTCACTCTCACGTGAAGCCCTCTCTCTGAAGACCCCACCTGCAGTGCCTCTCTCTCTTGTTAATAAGGCAATGTTGGTTCCTGCTTTGATAATCCGAAAAATATGGTTTCAGATCTATTTCAGATTGGTTTTATGGGCATTACAATATGGCGACTAACATCAAACTACGTTTCTAGCGTGGATGCGTTTGGATTGAAAAACCGTTCACTCACTCTCACGTGAAGCCCTCTCTCTGAAGACCCCACCTGCAGTTCCTCTCTATCTTGTTAATGAGGCAATGTTGGTTCCTGCTTTGATAATCCGAAAAATATGGTTTCAGATCTATTTCAGATTGGTTTTATGGGCATTACAATATGGCGACTAACATCAAACCAAGTTTCTAGCGTGGATGCGTTTGGATTGAAAAACCGTTCACTCACTCTCACGTGAAGCCCTCTCTCTGAAGACCCCACCTGCAGTTCCTCTCTCTCTTGTTAATAAGGAAATGTTGGTTCCTGCTTTGATAATCCGAAAAATATGGTTTCAGATCAATTTCAGATTGGTTTTATGGGCATTACAATATGGCGACTAACATCAAACTAAGTTTCTAGCGTGGATGCGTTTGGATTGAAAAACCGTTCACTTACTCTCACGTGAAGCCCTCTCTCTGAAGACCCCACCTGCAGTTCCTCTCTCTCTTGTTAATAAGGCAATGTTGGTTCCTGCTTTCATAATCCGAAAAATATGGTTTCAGATCTATTTCAGATTGGTTTTATGGGCATTACAATATGGCGACTAACATCAAACTACGTTTCTAGCGTGGATGCGCTTGGATTGAAAAACCGTTCACTCACTCTCACGTGAAGCCCTCTCTCTGAAGACCCCACCTGCAGTGCCTCTCTATCTTGTTAGTAAGGCAATGTTGGTTCCTGCTTTCATAATCCGAAAAATATGGTTTCAGATCTATTTCAGATTGGTTTTATGGGCATTACAATATGGCGACTAGCATCAAACTACGTTTCTAGCGTGGATGCGTTTGGATTGAAAAACCGTTCACTTACTCTCACGTGAAGCCCTCTCTCTGAAGACCCCACCTGCAGTGCCTCTCTATCTTGTTAATGTGGCAATGTGTGTTCCTCCTTTGATAATCCGAAAAATATGGTTTCAGACACTGATCTCAATGACAATTGCTGGATCGCGCTTCCCCGCTTGTTCGCTGCAGCGCAAGTGAAGCCACCGGGCTTCACTCGCTTGGGATACGATTTGCCGTTTTTGCTAGCCTTTGCTGCGGTTTTCCAGCGTGCTGACGACACGTTTTCTACTCGTTCGTCGTCATTCGCCGAAGAAGTTTTTTGAAGACTCTGTGTATTGTTGAGACTTTCCGTTGTGAACACGTGGAAAATTTTACGAAAGTGCAGTGTCGCAGGAAAAAGGCACAACGCGTCGAAAGGAAGGGCTGGCGGCGTGTTCAAAGCTTCCTTGGCACGCCGAAGTGCCGTGTCTCTGTGCCTTCGCACGCTTGGATACCGACCAAGAACCGACGCCGTGTGTATGTGTTCAGCGAGTGCAATGTGCGTGAAGCTGTTCGTGCCTCTGGATCAACGTCTTTTCCCCTCGCGGTTTAGGAACGAGCTTAATCCAGCGTCCACTAGCGACGGAAGATGGGGAGAAGGTACGTCTCTTTTTCGTCCTTAGACGATTTACACAATACCGTGCACAACAGCTCCTCATCACTGATCAGTGCTGGCTTATTATCAACCTACTTAATTGCACTTGACGTTTGAGCGCGGCTCGCCTAATTGTAATTGGTCAACAGATTGCACACGACCATATCGGCCGCGCTTCAAAGATTTTCATTCTCGCCGTCTTGTACTTTTGCATCTTGGCACGCGATATAAGCAGCTGGGATGTCCTGGTTTCTCGCTGCCGCAAGTGTCTGAACCAGGCACAACGTTGCCCTATTCGTGCTCCCACGGAATCTATTAGAGTAGATTTGGGACATTGCCATGGTTAATATAGTACATAATTCGTCAATTCTTGACCGGTATCCAAACGTTGCGAAGGCACAAAGATGCATCACTCGGCGTGCCAAAGAAGCTTTGATCACGCCGCGACACCGGCGACACGTTTTCGACGAGTTGTACCTTTTGATACGGCTTCACGCACATTGCACTCGCTAAACACATTCACACGGCGTCGGTTCTTGGTCGGTATCCAAGCGCGCGAAGGCACAGAGACACGGCACTTCGGCGTGCCAAGGAAGCTTTGAACACGCCGCCAGCCCTTCCTTTCGACACGTTGTGCCTTTTTCCTGCGACACTGCACTTTCGTAAAATTTTCCACGTGTTCACAACGGCAAGTCTCAACAATACACAGAGTCTTCAAAAAACTTCTTCGGCGAATGACGACGAACGAGTAGAAAACGTGTCGTCAGCACGCTGGAAAACCGCAGCAAAGGCTAGCAAAAACGGCAAATCGTATCCCAAGCGAGTGAAGCCCGGTGGCTTCACTTGCGGGAGCGGCAAGCGCGATCCAGCAATTGTCATTGAGATCAGTGGTTGGAACCTCCGGGCGTTCGCCGCTAGTCGCCGAGAGGCGGCGTTCTAGATTGCGCTACTCTGTTCCGAAGGAGCTATATAGTGCTCTAGGCTTCACGTGAGAGTGAGTGAACGGTTTTTCAATCCAAACGCATCCACGCTAGAAACTTAGTTTGATGTTAGTCGCCATATTGTAATGCCCATAAAACCAATCTGAAATTGATCTGAAACCATATTTTTCGGATTATCAAAGCAGGAACCAACATTGCCTTATTAACAAGAGAGAGGCACTGCAGGTGGGGTCTTCAGAGAGAGGGCTTCACGTGAGAGTGAGTGAACGGTTTTTCAATCCAAACGCATCCACGCTAGAAACTTAGTTTGATGTTAGTCGCCATATTGTAATGCCCATAAAACCAATCTGAAATAGATCTGAAACCATATTTTTCGGATTATCAAAGAAGGAACCAACATTGCCTTATTAACAAGAGAGAGAGGCACTGCAGGTGGGGTCTTCAGAGAGAGGGCTTCACGTGAGAGTAAGTGAACGGTTTTTCAATCCAAACGCATCCACGCTAGAAACTTAGTTTGATGTTAGTCGCCATATTGTAATGCCCATAAAACCAATCTGAAATTGATCTGAAACCATATTTTTCGGATTATCAAAGCAGGAACCAACATTGCCTTATTAACAAGAGAGAGAGGCACTGCAGGTGGGGTCTTCAGAGAGAGGGCTTCACGTGAGAGTGAGTGAACGGTTTTTCAATCCAAACGCATCCACGCTAGAAACTTAGTTTGATGTTAGTCGCCATATTGTAATGCCCATAAAACCAATCTGAAATAGATCTGAAACCATATTTTTCGGATTATCAAAGCAGGAACCAACCAACGAGCTTGATGGAACCAACATTGCCTTATTAACAAGATAGAGAGGCACTGCAGGTGGGGTCTTCAGAGAGAGGGCTTCACGTGAGAGTGAGTGAACGGTTTTTCAATCCAAACGCATCCACGCTAGAAACTTAGTTTGATGTTAGTCGCCATATTGTAATGCCCATAAAACCAATCTGAAATAGATCTGAAACCATATTTTTCGGATTATGAAAGCAGGAACCAACATTGCCTTATTAAGAAGATAGAGAGGCACTGCAGGTGGGGTCTTCAGAGAGAGGGCTTCACGTGAGAGTGAGTGAACGGTTTTTCAATCCAAACGCATCCACGCTAGAAACTTAGTTTGATGTTAGTCGCCATTCTGTAATGCCCGTAAAGGCAATCTGAAATATCTCTGAAACCATATTTTTCGGATTATTAAAGCAGGAACCAACATTGCCTTATTAACAAGATAGAGAGGCACTGCAGGTGGAATCTTCAGAGAGAGGGCTTCACGTGAGTGTGAGTGAACGGTTTTTCAATCCAAACGCATCCATGCTAGAAACTTAGTTTGATGTTAGTCGCCATATTGTAATGCCCATAAAACCAATCTGAAATAGATCTGAAACCATATTTTTCTGATTATCAAAGGAGGAACCAACATTGCCTTATTAAGAAGATAGAGAGGCACTGCAGGTGGGGTCTTCAGAGAGAGGGCTTCACGTGAGAGCAAGTGAACGGTTTTTCAATCCAAACGCATCCACGCTAGAAACGTAGTTTGATGCTAGTCGCCATATTGTAATGCCCATAAAACAAATCTGAAATAGATCTGAAACCATAATTTCGGATTATGAAAGCAGTAACCAACATTGCCTTATTAACAAGACAGAGAGGAACTGCAGGTGGGGTCTTCAGAGAGAGGGCTTCACGTGAGAGTAAGTGAACGGTTTTTCAATCCAAACGCATCCACGCTAGAAGCTTAGTTTGATGTTAGTCGCCATATTGTAATGCCCATAAAGGCAATCTGAAATAGATCTGAAACCATATTTTTCGGATTATTAAAGCAGGAACCAACATTGCCTTATTAACAAGATAGAGAGGCACTGCAGGTGGGGTCTTCAGAGAGAGGGCTTCACGTGAGAGTAAGTGAACGGTTTTTCAATCCAAACGCATCCACGCTAGAAACGTAGTTTGATGCTAGTCGCCATATTGCAATGCCCATAAAACCAATCTGAAATAGATCTGAAACCATATTTTCGGATTATGAAAGCAGGAACCAACATTGCCTTATTAACAAGATAGAGAGGAACTGCAGGTGGGGTCTTCAGAGAGAGGGCTTCACGTGAGAGCAAGTGAACGGTTTTTCAATCCAAACGCATCCACGCTAGAAACGTAGTTTGATGCTAGTCGCCATATTGTAATGCCCATAAAACCAATCTGAAATAGATCTGAAACCATATTTTCGGATTATGAAAGCAGGAACCAACATTGCCTTATTAACAAGATAGAGAGGAACTGCAGGTGGGGTCTTCAGAGAGAGGGCTTCACGTGAGAGTAAGTGAACGGTTTTTCAATCCAAACGCATCCACGCTAGAAACTTAGTTTGATGTTAGTCGCCATATTGTAATGCCCATAAAGGCAATCTGAAATAGATCTGAAACCATATTTTTCGGATTATTAAAGCAGGAACCAACATTGCCTTATTAAGAAGATAGAGAGGAACTGCAGGTGGGGTCTTCAGGGAGAGGGCTTCACGTGAGAGTAAGTGAACGGTTTTTCAATCCAAACGTATCCACGCTAGAAACGTAGTTTGATGCTAGTCGCCATATTGTAATGCCCATAAAACCAATCTGAAATAGATCTGAAACCATATTTTTCGGATTCTGAAAGCAGGAACCAACATTGCCTTATTAACAAGAGAGAGAGGCACTGCAGGTGGGGTCTTCAGAGAGAGGGCTTTACGTGAGAGTAAGTGAACGGTTTTTCAATCCAAACGCATCCACGCTAGAAACTTAGTTTGATGTTAGTCGCCATATTGTAATGCCAATAAAGGCAATCTGAAATAGATCTGAAACCATATTTTTCGGATTATTAAAGCAGGAACCAACATTGCCTTATTAACAAGAGAGAGAGGAACTGCAGGTGGGGTCTTCAGAGAGAGGGCTTCACGTGAGAGTAAGTGAACGGTTTTTCAATCCAAACGCATCCACGCTAGAAACGTAGTTTGATGCTAGTCGCCATATTGTAATGCCCATAAAACCAATCTGAAATAGATCTGAAACCATATTTTTCGGATTATGAAAGCAGGAACCAACATTGCCTTACTAACAAGATAGAGAGGCACTGCAGGTGGGGTCTTCAGAGAGAGGGCTTCACGTGAGAGTGAGTGAACGGTTTTTCAATCCAAACGCATCCACGCTAGAAACGTAGTTTGATGTTAGTCGCCATATTGTAATGCCCATAAAACCAATCTGAAATAGATCTGAAACCATATTTTTCGGATTATGAAAGCAGGAACCAACATTGCCTTATTAACAAGAGAGAGAGGAACTGCAGGTGGGGTCTTCAGAGAGAGGGCTTCACGTGAGAGTAAGTGAACGGTTTTTCAATCCAAACGCATCCACGCTAGAAACTTAGTTTGATGTTAGTCGCCATATTGTAATGCCCATAAAACCAATCTGAAATTGATCTGAAACCATATTTTTCGGATTATCAAAGCAGGAACCAACATTGCCTTATTAACAAGAGAGAGAGGAACTGCAGGTGGGGTCTTCAGAGAGAGGGCTTCACGTGAGAGTGAGTGAACGGTTTTTCAATCCAAACGCATCCACGCTAGAAACTTGGTTTGATGTTAGTCGCCATATTGTAATGCCCATAAAACCAATCTGAAATAGATCTGAAACCATATTTTTCGGATTATCAAAGCAGGAACCAACATTGCCTCATTAACAAGATAGAGAGGCACTGCAGGTGGGGTCTTCAGAGAGAGGGCTTCACGTGAGAGTGAGTGAACGGTTTTTCAATCCAAACGCATCCACGCTAGAAACGTAGTTTGATGTTAGTCGCCATATTGTAATGCCCATAAAACCAATCTGAAATAGATCTGAAACCATATTTTTCGGATTATCAAAGCAGGAAACAACATTGCCTTATTAACAAGAGAGAGAGGAACTGCAGGTGGGGTCTTCAGAGAGAGGGCTTCACGTGAGAGTGAGTGAACGGTTTTTCAATCCAAACGCATCCACGCTAGAAACTTAGTTTGATGTTAGTCGCCATGTTGTAATGCCCATAAAACCAATCTGATATAGATCTGAAACCATATTTTTCGGATTATGAAAGCAGGAACCAACATTGCCTTATTAAGAAGATAGAGAGGAACTGCAGGTGGAATCTTCAGAGAGAGGGCTTCACGTCAGAGTGAGTGAACGGTTTTTCAATCCAAACGCATCCACGCTAGAAACTTAGTTTGATGTTAGTCGCCATATTGTAATGCCCATAAAACCAATCTGAAATAGATCTGAAACCATATTTTTCGGATTATCAAAGGAGGAACACACATTGCCTCATTAACAAGATAGAGAGGCACTGCAGGTGGGGTCTTCAGAGAGAGGGCTTCACGTGAGAGCAAGTGAACGGTTTTTCAATCCAAACGCATCCACGCTAGAAACGTAGTTTGATGCTAGTCGCCATATTGTAATGCCCATAAAACCAATCTGAAATAGATCTGAAACCATATTTTCGGATTATGAAAGCAGGAACCAACATTGCCTTATTAACAAGATAGAGAGGCACTGCAGGTGGGGTCTTCAGAGAGAGGGCTTCACGTGAGAGTAAGTGAACGGTTTTTCAATCCAAACGCATCCACGCTAGAAACTTAGTTTGATGTTAGTCGCCATATTGTAATGCCCATAAAGGCAATCTGAAATAGATCTGAAACCATATTTTTCGGATTATTAAAGCAGGAACCAACATTGCCTTATTAAGAAGATAGAGAGGAACTGCAGGTGGGGTCTTCAGGGAGAGGGCTTCACGTGAGAGTAAGTGAACGGTTTTTCAATCCAAACGTATCCACGCTAGAAACGTAGTTTGATGCTAGTCGCCATATTGTAATGCCCATAAAACCAATCTGAAATAGATCTGAAACCATATTTTTCGGATTCTGAAAGCAGGAACCAACATTGCCTTATTAACAAGAGAGAGAGGCACTGCAGGTGGGGTCTTCAGAGAGAGGGCTTCACGTGAGAGTAAGTGAACGGTTTTTCAATCCAAACGCATCCACGCTAGAAACTTAGTTTGATGTTAGTCGCCATATTGTAATGCCCATAAAGGCAATCTGAAATAGATCTGAAACCATATTTTTCGGATTATTAAAGCAGGAACCAACATTGCCTTATTAACAAGAGAGAGAGGAACTGCAGGTGGGGTCTTCAGAGAGAGGGCTTCACGTGAGAGTAAGTGAACGGTTTTTCAATCCAAACGCATCCACGCTAGAAACGTAGTTTGATGCTAGTCGCCATATTGTAATGCCCATAAAACCAATCTGAAATAGATCTGAAACCATATTTTTCGGATTATGAAAGCAGGAACCAACATTGCCTTACTAACAAGATAGAGAGGCACTGCAGGTGGGGTCTTCAGAGAGAGGGCTTCACGTGAGAGTGAGTGAACGGTTTTTCAATCCAAACGCATCCACGCTAGAAACGTAGTTTGATGTCAGTCGCCATATTGTAATGCCCATAAAACCAATCTGAAATAGATCTGAAACCATATTTTTCGGATTATCAAAGCAGGAACCAACATTGCCTCATTAACAAGATAGAGAGGCACTGCAGGTGGGGTCTTCAGAGAGAGGGCTTCACGTGAGAGTGAGTGAACGGTTTTTCAATCCAAACGCATCCACGCTAGAAACGTAGTTTGATGTTAGTCGCCATATTGTAATGCCCATAAAACCAATCTGAAATAGATCTGAAACCATATTTTTCGGATTATCAAAGCAGGAACCAACATTGCCTTATTAACAAGAGAGAGAGGAACTGCAGGTGGGGTCTTCAGAGAGAGGGCTTCACGTGAGAGTGAGTGAACGGTTTTTCAATCCAAACGCATCCACGCTAGAAACTTAGTTTGATGTTAGTCGCCATATTGTAATGCCCATAAAACCAATCTGAAATAGATCTGAAACCATATTTTTCGGATTATCAAAGCAGGAACCAACATTGCCTTATTAACAAGATAGAGAGGCACTGCAGGTGGGGTCTTCAGAGAGAGGGCTTCACGTGAGAGTGAGTGAACGGTTTTTCAATCCAAACGCATCCACGCTAGAAACTTAGTTTGATGTTAGTCGCCATGTTGTAATGCCCATAAAACCAATCTGATATAGATCTGAAACCATATTTTTCGGATTATGAAAGCAGGAACCAACATTGCCTTATTAAGAAGATAGAGAGGAACTGCAGGTGGAATCTTCAGAGAGAGGGCTTCACGTCAGAGTGAGTGAACGGTTTTTCAATCCAAACGCATCCACGCTAGAAACTTAGTTTGATGTTAGTCGCCATATTGTAATGCCCATAAAACCAATCTGAAATAGATCTGAAACCATATTTTTCGGATTATCAAAGGAGGAACACACATTGCCTCATTAACAAGATAGAGAGGCACTGCAGGTGGGGTCTTCAGAGAGAGGGCTTCACGTGAGAGCAAGTGAACGGTTTTTCAATCCAAACGCATCCACGCTAGAAACTTAGTTTGATGTTAGTCGCCATATTGTAATGCCCATAAAACCAATCTGAAATAGATCTGAAACCATATTTTCGGATTATGAAAGCAGGAACCAACATTGCCTTATTAACAAGAGAGAGAGGCACTGCAGGTGGGGTCTTCAGAGAGAGGGCTTCACGTGAGAGTAAGTGAACGGTTTTTCAATCCAAACGCATCCACGCTAGAAACTTAGTTTGATGTTAGTCGCCATATTGTAATGCCCATAAAGGCAATCTGAAATAGATCTGAAACCATATTTTTCGGATTATTAAAGCAGGAACCAACATTACCTTATTAACAAGAGAGAGAGGCACTGCAGGTGGGGTCTTCAGAGAGAGGGCTTCACGTGAGAGTAAGTGAACGGTTTTTCAATCCAAACGCATCCACGCTAGAAACGTAGTTTGATGCTAGTCGCCATATTGTAATGCCCATAAAACCAATCTGAAATAGATCTGAAACCATATTTTTCGGATTATGAAAGCAGGAACCAACATTGCCTTACTAACAAGATAGAGAGGCACTGCAGGTGGGGTCTTCAGAGAGAGGGCTTCACGTGAGAGTGAGTGAACGGTTTTTCAATCCAAGCGCATCCACGCTAGAAACGTAGTTTGATGTTAGTCGCCATATTGTAATGCCCATAAAACCAATCTGAAATAGATCTGAAACCATATTTTTCGGATTATGAAAGCAGGAACCAACATTGCCTTATTAACAAGAGAGAGAGGCACTGCAGGTGGGGTCTTCAGAGAGAGGGCTTCACGTGAGAGTAAGTGAACGGTTTTTCAATCCAAACGCATCCACGCTAGAAACTTAGTTTGATGTTAGTCGCCATATTGTAATGCCCATAAAACCAATCTGAAATTGATCTGAAACCATATTTTTCGGATTATCAAAGCAGGAACCAACATTTCCTTATTAACAAGAGAGAGAGGAACTGCAGGTGGGGTCTTCAGAGAGAGGGCTTCACGTGAGAGTGAGTGAACGGTTTTTCAATCCAAACGCATCCACGCTAGAAACTTGGTTTGATGTTAGTCGCCATATTGCAATGCCCATAAAACCAATCTGAAATAGATCTGAAACCATATTTTTCGGATTATCAAAGCAGGAACCAACATTGCCTCATTAACAAGATAGAGAGGCACTGCAGGTGGGGTCTTCAGAGAGAGGGCTTCACGTAAGAGTGAGTGAACGGTTTTTCAATCCAAACGCATCTACGCTAGAAACGTAGTTTGATGTTAGTCGCCATATTGTAATGCCCATAAAACCAATCTGAAGTAGATCTGAAACCATATTTTTCGGATTATCAAAGCAGGAACCAACATTGCCTTACTAACAAGATAGAGAGGAACTGCAGGTGGGGTCTTCAGAGAGAGGGCTTCACGTGAGAGTGAGTGAACGGTTTTTCAATCCAAACGCATCCACGCTAGAAACTTAGTTTGATGTTAGTCGCCATATTGTAATGCCCATAAAACCAATCTGATATTGATCTGAAACCATATTTTTCGGATTATCAAAGCAGGAACCAACATTGCCGTATTAACAAGATAGAGAGGCACTGCAGGTGGGGTCTTCAGAGAGAGGGCTTCGCGTGAGAGTGAGTGAACGGTTTTTCAATCCAAACGCATCCACGCTAGAAGCTTAGTTTGATGTTAGTCGCCATATTGTAATGCCCATAAAACCAATCTGAAATAGATCTGAAACCATATTTTTCGGATTATCAAAGCAGGAACCAAAATTGCCTCCTTAACAAGATAGAGAGGCACTGCAGGTGGGGTCTTCAGAGAGAGGGCTTCACGTGAGAGTGAGTGAACGGTTTTTCAATCCAAACGCATCCACGCTAGAAACGTAGTTTGATATTAGTCGCCATATTGTAATGCCCATAAAACCAATCTGAAATAGATCTGAAACCATATTTTTCGAATTATCAAAGCAGGAACCAACATTGCCTTATTAACAAGAGAGAGAGGCACTGCAGGTGGGGTCTTCAGAGAGAGGGCTTCACGTGAGAGTGAGTGAACGGTTTTTCAATCCAAACGCATCCACGCTAGAAACTTAGTTTGATGTTAGTCGCCATATTGTAATGCCCATAAAACCAATCTGAAATAGATCTGAAACCATATTTTTCGGATTATCAAAGCAGGAACCAACATTGCCTTATTAAGAAGATAGAGAGGCACTGCAGGTGGGGTCTTCAGAGAGAGGGCTTCACGTGAGAGTGAGTGAACGGTTTTTCAATCCAAACGCATCCACGCTAGAAACTTAGTTTGATGTTAGTCGCCATATTGTAATGCCCATAAAACCAATCTGATATTGATCTGAAACCATATTTTTCGGATTATCAAAGCAGGAACCAACATTGCCTTATTAACAAGATAGAGAGGCACTGCAGGTGGGGTCTTCAGAGAGAGGGCTTCACGTGAGAGTGAGTGAACGGTTTTTCAATCCAAACGCATCCACGCTAGAAACTTAGTTTGATGTTAGTCGCCATATTGTAATGCCCATAAAACCAATCTGATATTGATCTGAAACCATATTTTTCGGATTATCAAAGCAGGAACCAACATTGCCTTACTAACAAGATAGAGAGGGACTGCAGGTGGGGTCTTCAGAGAGAGGGCTTCACGTGAGAGTGAGTGAACGGTTTTTCAATCCAAACGCATCCACGCTAGAAACTTAGTTTGATGTTAGTCGCCATATTGTAATGCCCATAAAACCAATCTGATATTGATCTGAAACCATATTTTTCGGATCATCAAAGCAGGAACCAACATTGCCTTATTAACAAGATAGAGAGGCACTGCAGGTGGGGTCTTCAGAGAGAGGGCTTCACGTGAGAGTGAGTGAACGGTTTTTCAATCCAAACGCATCCACGCTAGAAACTTAGTTTGATGTTAGTCGCCATATTGTAATGCCCATAAAACCAATCTGAAATAGATCTGAAACCATATTTTTCGGATTATGAAAGCAGGAACCAACATTGCCTTATTAAGAAGATAGAGAGGCACTGCAGGTGGGGTCTTCAGAGAGAGGGCTTCACGTGAGAGTGAGTGAACGGTTTTTCAACCCAAACGCATCCACGCTAGAAACTTAGTTTGATGTTAGTCGCCATATTGTAATGCCCGTAAAGGCAATCTTAAATAGATCTGAAACCATATTTTTCTGATTATTAAAGCAGGAACCAACATTGCCTTATTAACAAGATAGAGAGGCACTGCAGGTGGAATCTTCAGAGAGAGGCCTTCACGTCAGAGTGAGTGAACGGTTTTTCAATCCAAACGCATCCACGCTAGAAACTTAGTTTGATGTTAGTCGCCATATTGTAATGCCCATAAAACCAATCTGAAATTGATCTGAAACCATATTTTTCGGATTATCAAAGCAGGAACCAACATTGCCTTATTAACAAGAGAGAGAGGCACTGCAGGTGGGGTCTTCAGAGAGAGGGCTTCACGTGAGAGTGAGTGAACGGTTTTTCAATCCAAACGCATCCACGCTAGAAACTTAGTTTGATGTTAGTTGCCATATTGTAATGCCCATAAAACCAATCTGAAATAGATCTGAAACCATATTTTTCGGATTATCAAAGCAGGAACCAACATTGCCTTATTAACAAGATAGAGAGGAACTGCAGGTGGGGTCTTCAGAGAGAGGGCTTCACGTGAGAGTGAGTGAACGGTTTTTCAATCCAAACGTATCCACGCTAGAAACTTAGTTTGATGTTAGTCGCCATATTGTAATGCCCATAAAACCAATCTGAAATACCGGGTGAAACAAGGAGACGGTAGGCTCTTTAAATCGACCGGAAAATTCGGTTTCTTAACCTATCGCGCTACGACTTTGTGCAGCGTTGCCCACAGATGGTGCATTTTTTTCGTAAAATTTGCAAAGAACGAACTTACCTGAGGAAAAAGTAAAGAAAGAAAAAGGCTTAGCTCCTATGGAAACGCAGCGACGCCACCGGTCTGCAATTAACACGACGCCGTTTCGCACGGTAGACAAGAGATGGCGCAAGCGGTCGCGACGCCAACCACTGATCTCATAGAGATCAGTGACGCCAACTGCCGCCAACGAACGAGCAGACGACGCCGAGAACCGGCGTTTTTAGCAGACAAGGAACTGCAGTTGCTTGTTGTTACCGCGCCTGTTTTTGTTTCTGCAACTGTCGCCGTTTGCGGAACGCGCGCCGCTTTTGATTCGAAAAGATCGTCTGCTAAAAACGCTGGCTCTCGGCGCCGTATGCTCATTCGTTGGCGGCGTTCGTTGCGCCATCTCGTGTCTACCGTGCAAAACGGCGCCGTGTTGATTGCAGACCGGTGGCGTCGCTGCGTTTCCATAGGAGCTAAGCCTTTTTCTTTCTTTACTTTTTCCTCAGGTAAGTTCGCTCTTTGCAAATTTTACAAAAAAAAATGCACCATCTGTGGGCGACGCTGCACAAAGTCGTAGCGCGATAGGTTAAGAAACCGAATTTTCCGGTCGATTTAAAGAGCCAACCGTCTCCTTGTTTCACCCGGTAGATCTGAAACCATATTTTTCGGATTATCAAAGGAGGAACACACATTGCCACATTAACAAGATAGAGAGAAACTGCAGGTGGGGTCTTCAGAGAGAGGGCTTCACGTGAGAGTGAGTGAACGGTTTTTCAATCCAAGCGCATCCACGCTAGAAACGTAGTTTGATGTTAGTCGCCATATTGTAATGCCCATAAAACCAATCTGAAATAGATCTGAAACCATATTTTTCGGATTATGAAAGCAGGAACCAACATTGCCTTATTAACAAGAGAGAGAGGCACTGCAGGTGGGGTCTTCAGAGAGAGGGCTTCACGTGAGAGTAAGTGAACGGTTTTTCAATCCAAACGCATCCACGCTAGAAACTTAGTTTGATGTTAGTCGCCATATTGTAATGCCCATAAAACCAATCTGAAATTGATCTGAAACCATATTTTTCGGATTATCAAAGCAGGAACCAACATTTCCTTATTAACAAGAGAGAGAGGAACTGCAGGTGGGGTCTCAGAGAGAGGGCTTCACGTGAGAGTGAGTGAACGGTTTTTCAATCCAAACGCATCCACGCTAGAAACTTGGTTTGATGTTAGTCGCCATATTGTAATGCCCATAAAACCAATCTGAAATAGATCTGAAACCATATTTTTCGGATTATCAAAGCAGGAACCAACATTGCCTCATTAACAAGATAGAGAGGCACTGCAGGTGGGGTCTTCAGAGAGAGGGCTTCACGTGAGAGTGAGTGAACGGTTTTTCAATCCAAACGCATCCACGCTAGAAACGTAGTTTCATGTTAGTCGCCATATTGTAATGCCCATAAAACCAATCTGAAATAGATCTGAAACCATATTTTTCGGATTATCAAAGCAGGAACCAACATTGCCTTATTAACAAGAGAGAGAGGCACTGCAGGTGGGGTCTTCAGAGAGAGGGCTTCACGTGAGAGTGAGTGAACGGTTTTTCAATCCAAACGCATCCACGCTAGAAACTTAGTTTGATGTTAGTCGCCATATTGTAATGCCCATAAAACCAATCTGAAATAGATCTGAAACCATATTTTTCGGATTATCAAAGCAGGAACCAACATTGCCTTATTAACAAGATAGAGAGGCACTGCAGGTGGGGTCTTCAGAGAGAGGGCTTCACGTGAGAGTGAGTGAACGGTTTTTCAATCCAAACGCATCCACGCTAGAAACTTAGTTTGATGTTAGTCGCCATGTTGTAATGCCCATAAAACCAATCTGATATAGATCTGAAACCATATTTTTCGGATTATGAAAGCAGGAACCAACATTGCCTTATTAAGAAGATAGAGAGGCACTGCAGGTGGAATCTTCAGAGAGAGGGCTTCACGTCAGAGTGAGTGAACGGTTTTTCAATCCAAACGCATCCACGCTAGAAACTTAGTTTGATGTTAGTCGCCATATTGTAATGCCCATAAAACCAATCTGAAAGAGATCTGAAACCATATTTTTCGGATTATCAAAGGAGGAACACACATTGCCTCATTAACAAGATAGAGAGGCACTGCAGGTGGGGTCTTCAGAGAGAGGGCTTCACGTGAGAGCAAGTGAACGGTTTTTCAATCCAAACGCATCCACGCTAGAAACTTAGTTTGATGTTAGTCGCCATATTGTAATGCCCATAAAACCAATCTGAAATAGATCTGAAACCATATTTTCGGATTATGAAAGCAGGAACCAACATTGCCTTATTAACAAGAGAGAGAGGCACTGCAGGTGGGGTCTTCAGAGAGAGGGCTTCACGTGAGAGTAAGTGAACGGTTTTTCAATCCAAACGCATCCACGCTAGAAACTTAGTTTGATGTTAGTCGCCATATTGTAATGCCCATAAAGGCAATCTGAAATAGATCTGAAACCATATTTTTCGGATTATTAAAGCAGGAACCAACATTGCCTTATTAAGAAGATAGAGAGGCACTGCAGGTGGGGTCTTCAGAGAGAGGGCTTCACGTGAGAGTAAGTGAACGGTTTTTAATCCAAACGCATCCACGCTAGAAACGTAGTTTGATGTTAGTCGCCATATTGTAATGCCCATAAAACCAATCTGATATTGATCTGAAACCATATTTTTCGGATTATCAAAGCAGGAACCAACATTGCCTTACTAACAAGATAGAGAGGAACTGCAGGTGGGGTCTTCAGAGAGAGGGCTTCACGTGAGAGTGAGTGAACGGTTTTTCAATCCAAACGCATCCACGCTAGAAACTTAGTTTGATGTTAGTCGCCATATTGTAATGCCCATAAAACCAATCTGATATTGATCTGAAACCATATTTTTCGGATCATCAAAGCAGGAACCAACATTGCCTTATTAACAAGATAGAGAGGCACTGCAGGTGGGGTCTTCAGAGAGAGGGCTTCACGTGAGAGTGAGTGAACGGTTTTTCAATCCAAACGCATCCACGCTAGAAACTTAGTTTGATGTTAGTCGCCATATTGTAATGCCCATAAAACCAATCTGAAATAGATCTGAAACCATATTTTTCGGATTATGAAAGCAGGAACCAACATTGCCTTATTAAGAAGATAGAGAGGAACTGCAGGTGGGGTCTTCAGAGAGAGGGCTTCACGTGAGAGTGAGTGAACGGTTTTTCAATCCAAACGCATCCACGCTAGAAACTTGGTTTGATGTTAGTCGCCATATTGTAATGCCCATAAAACCAATCTGAAATAGATCTGAAACCATATTTTTCGGATTATCAAAGCAGGAACCAACATTGCCTCATTAACAAGATAGAGAGGCACTGCAGGTGGGGTCTTCAGAGAGAGGGCTTCACGTGAGAGTGAGTGAACGGTTTTTCAATCCAAACGCATCCACGCTAGAAACGTAGTTTCATGTTAGTCGCCATATTGTAATGCCCATAAAACCAATCTGAAATAGATCTGAAACCATATTTTTCGGATTATCAAAGCAGGAACCAACATTGCCTTATCAACAAGAGAGAGAGGCACTGCAGGTGGGGTCTTCAGAGAGAGGGCTTCACGTGAGAGTGAGTGAACGGTTTTTCAATCCAAACGCATCCACGCTAGAAACTTAGTTTGATGTTAGTCGCCATATTGTAATGCCCATAAAACCAATCTGAAATAGATCTGAAACCATATTTTTCGGATTATCAAAGCAGGAACCAACATTGCCTTATTAACAAGATAGAGAGGCACTGCAGGTGGGGTCTTCAGAGAGAGGGCTTCACGTGAGAGTGAGTGAACGGTTTTTCAATCCAAACGCATCCACGCTAGAAACTTAGTTTGATGTTAGTCGCCATGTTGTAATGCCCATAAAACCAATCTGATATAGATCTGAAACCATATTTTTCGGATTATGAAAGCAGGAACCAACATTGCCTTATTAAGAAGATAGAGAGGCACTGCAGGTGGAATCTTCAGAGAGAGGGCTTCACGTCAGAGTGAGTGAACGGTTTTTCAATCCAAACGCATCCACGCTAGAAACTTAGTTTGATGTTAGTCGCCATATTGTAATGCCCATAAAACCAATCTGAAATAGATCTGAAACCATATTTTTCGGATTATCAAAGGAGGAACACACATTGCCTCATTAACAAGATAGAGAGGCACTGCAGGTGGGGTCTTCAGAGAGAGGGCTTCACGTGAGAGCAAGTGAACGGTTTTTCAATCCAAACGCATCCACGCTAGAAACTTAGTTTGATGTTAGTCGCCATATTGTAATGCCCATAAAACCAATCTGAAATAGATCTGAAACCATATTTTCGGATTATGAAAGCAGGAACCAACATTGCCTTATTAACAAGAGAGAGAGGCACTGCAGGTGGGGTCTTCAGAGAGAGGGCTTCACGTGAGAGTAAGTGAACGGTTTTTCAATCCAAACGCATCCACGCTAGAAACTTAGTTTGATGTTAGTCGCCATATTGTAATGCCCATAAAGGCAATCTGAAATAGATCTGAAACCATATTTTTCGGATTATTAAAGCAGGAACCAACATTGCCTTATTAAGAAGATAGAGAGGCACTGCAGGTGGGGTCTTCAGAGAGAGGGCTTCACGTGAGAGTAAGTGAACGGTTTTTAATCCAAACGCATCCACGCTAGAAACGTAGTTTGATGCTAGTCGCCATATTGTAATGCCCATAAAACCAAACTGAAATAGATCTGAAACCATATTTTTCGGATTATGAAAGCAGGAACCAACATTGCCTTATTAAGAAGATAAAGAGGCACTGCAGGTGGGGTCTTCAGAGAGAGGGCTTCACGTGAGAGTGAGTGAACGGTTTTTCAATCCAAACGCATCCACGCTAGAAACTTAGTTTGATGTTAGTCGCCATATTGTAATGCCCATAAAACCAATCTGATATTGATCTGAAACCATATTTTTCGGATTATCAAAGCAGGAACCAACATTGCCTTATTAAGAAGATAGAGAGGAACTGCAGGTGGGGTCTTCAGAGAGAGGGCTTCAGGTGAGTGTGAGTGAACGGTTTTTCAATCCAAACGCATCCACGCTAGAAACTTAGTTTGATGTTAGTCGCCATATTGTAATGCCCATAAAACCAATCTGATATTGATCTGAAACCATATTTTTCGGATTATCAAAGCAGGAACCAACATTGCCTTATTAAGAAGATAGAGAGGCACTGCAGGTGGGGTCTTCAGAGAGAGGGCTTCACGTGAGAGTGAGTGAACGGTTTTTCAATCCAAACGCATCCACGCTAGAAACTTAGTTTGATGTTAGTCGCCATATTGTAATGCCCATAAAACCAATCTGATATTGATCTGAAACCATATTTTTCGGATTATCAAAGCAGGAACCAACATTGCCTTATTAACAAGATAGAGAGGCACTGCAGGTGGGGTCTTCAGAGAGAGGGCTTCACGTGAGAGTGAGTGAACGGTTTTTCAATCCAAACGCATCCACGCTAGAAACTTAGTTTGATGTTAGTCGCCATATTGTAATGCCCGTAAAGGCAATCTTAAATAGATCTGAAACCATATTTTTCGGATTATTAAAGCAGGAACCAACATTGCCTTATTAACAAGATAGAGAGGCACTGCAGGTGGAATCTTCAGAGAGAGGGCTTCATGTGAGAGTGAGTGAATGGTTTTTCAATCCAAACGCATCCACGCTAGAAACTTAGTTTGATGTTAGTCGCCATATTGTAATGCCCATAAAACCAATCTGAAATTGATCTGAAACCATATTTTTCGGATTATCAAAGCAGGAACCAACATTGCCTTATTAACAAGAGAGAGAGGCACTGCAGGTGGGGTCTTCAGAGAGAGGGCTTCACGTGAGAGTGAGTGAACGGTTTTTCAATCCAAACGCATCCACGCTAGAAACTTAGTTTGATGTTAGTCGCCATATTGTAATGCCCATAAAACCAATCTGAAATAGATCTGAAACCATATTTTTCGGATTATCAAAGCAGGAACCAACATTGCCTTATTAACAAGATAGAGAGGAACTGCAGGTGGGGTCTTCAGAGAGAGGGCTTCACGTGAGAGTGAGTGAACGGTTTTTCAATCCAAACGCATCCACGCTAGAAACTTAGTTTGATGTTAGTCGCCATATTGTAATGCCCATAAAACCAATCTGAAATAGATCTGAAACCATATTTTTCGGATTATCAAAGGAGGAACACACATTGCCACATTAACAAGATAGAGAGGAACTGCAGGTGGGGTCTTCAGAGAGAGGGCTTCACGTGAGAGTAAGTGAACGGTTTTTCAATCCAAACGCATCCACGCTAGAAACGTAGTTTGATGCTAGTCGCCATATTGTAATGCCCATAAAACCAATCTGAAATAGATCTGAAACCATATTTTTCGGATTATGAAAGCAGGAACCAACATTGCCTTACTAACAAGATAGAGAGGCACTGCAGGTGGGGTCTTCAGAGAGAGGGCTTCACGTGAGAGTGAGTGAACGGTTTTTCAATCCAAGCGCATCCACGCTAGAAACGTAGTTTGATGTTAGTCGCCATATTGTAATGCCCATAAAACCAATCTGAAATAGATCTGAAACCATATTTTTCGGATTATGAAAGCAGGAACCAACATTGCAACGAGGTAGAGGGGCTTAGAGCGATAAATCGGGGTTCCGGTCTGCACTCGAAAGTGACCCCCATAAGGAGGCTGCCATTGTACGCAAATTTGACCACACGTCACATGACCAAACCAAATACGTGACGTCACAGGAAAGATGGCAGCGCCCATGCAGCGGCTGGCCCCAGCTGGGCCGGAGCTTGTCGGATACTTTGTTGGTTGTCGTTCGTCTCGGCGAGTTGATTTCAGACGCGGAAGCCGTCATATGAGGCCGGTCGAAAGCGAGTTCAGAGTTCAACGTGGTGTTTGACGTAGGTATAACGTGAAAATACGGAGGAACGGTGTGCATTTCGCTGGTGACCGACCGGGATATTGCCACGGAAGAGACAATCTGACCTACGTTGCTCGGACCTCGGATTGATTCGGATACCGCTAGGATAAAATTTAAGGCGACGTTTCTGTGCTCTCGTTGACCATCGGAATCTTCGAGGTTTTCAGTGAAGCGTGTGCAATATATTTGGATACACAGTTTAGCGACGGAAATTGCGTGAGTAGTGCTTGGCGGTGTGCAATCGTGGTGCAGCTTCGATCAAATGACCGAGGGCTTACTTCGGTTGTGCGGCGCACCGGAAGGCTGCCTTGAAGCTGGTAGTTCCCGTGCCGTGCTGAATGATGCTGTGCTGCTTACAAATTGTTCCGGCGTAGAAGTGCACTTTCACGGAGCACAGGTGTGCGGCGCACCGAAGAGCTGCCTTCAAGCTGGTAGTTCCTGTGCCATGCTTTAGGTGATGCTGTGCTGCTTCCGAAATTGTTCCGGCGTAGACGTGCACTTTCACGGAGCACAGGTGTTGCAGTTGGTATTGATCCCGCTGGTCTGTCGCACGTTTCGTCAACACAAACGTTTCATCCACACTCGTTACGCGAATTGCAAGCTGTCCGGACATTGCATCGAGCGTGTTACGTACCCAGCTCACGCCGCTTTGTGGCAACAGTCTGCAGTGGCTCATTACCAGAAAAGTGGTCCCACATCCATTTCAGTTCAGTTCGTCCACGGCAGTCGCCAAACCCCGAAGGAGAGGATTTATTCGGACAGAATGCCACTAAAGCAATCCAGCTTCTTCAGTGGTCAGGATAGATTCTCTTCTGCGAGTTTTGTTATACTGTCACGGATCCTTGTTCCAGTCCTAGCTTCTATCAATATTCACTATTATGGGACACTGCAGGTCATGCTCAGCAGTAATCGTATGTTCTGGTGGAGGTGCTGGGCACCCATAGCCCTTCACTCTGTGTGAACCCGGCGGCTCTTCAGCCGAGTTACTCGATAATGGGACACGGCTGGCGGACTATCCTGCGTCTTACACCCCCGTCGAGCCGTGAGCAAAGTCCTGACCCGATCCTGGCAGAACAACCGCAAGACGACCGAATACCACAAAAAGTAACCTCGGAAATACACCACGAAGCACCTGAAATCCGAGCCAGTTGCTGCTACCAGGAAAAACCACCGGAATTCGGTCTCCTGTCAGAAAATCCGAAGCTGACTAAGCCAACAATGACAAACCTGTAGCAGCAAACCGTGTCCCCTCCCACCATTGTTTGCATGCCCGTCGCAAATCACACTCCGACGCTTTTTCACGCAAGGTGTATGAAGACGTCAAGGACTGGATTGAACAATATGACAGTGTCGCCCGCCACATTGGGTGGACAGACAACCAGCTCCTGCAGAACCTATACTTCTCGTGGAAGAAACTGCCGGCGCTGGTCTGAGAACCATGGATCCTCCTTAACGTCATGGGAAGTTTGCAAGATCGAGCTGAAGCGCGCATTTGTCAGCCAACATCAACGAGAGAGAGCCGCATTCTTGATTCTGTCCAGGACACTGCCCCAACGAGAGCGCCACCGCACTCGTGGAGGATGTTTTGCGCTTGATCGAGCGCCCACGCCCACGCCGACCTTGATGCTACAGAAGACAAGAACCTAAGAATCCCATGCCCCTCACGGGAGGGACAACACCTTCGGCAGCCTTGTCCGCAACCCCCAACAACAGTCGAAGTGTTCATATCACCGAGGCTTCCAACATGGAATGTGCACTGCATGCCCGAGCCTGCCACTATGAACAACTTCCCGGCGTCTCGACACTCGAGTTGTCCAGCTACTACTTCGACGCCAGCCTCCCAGGCATCCACGACATCATCCACGACGTTGTCTGGGAGGAGATCAGGAAGCTACTTCCTGCCATCAGTTGCCTGGCTTTTATTTTGATTGCCGAGATTGTTTCGGAACAAGTTTGACAGGTATTTCAACCGAGACTTCTGCGAGCGAAGCGGCATCTGACAAACCAAGGGCAACATACGCCACAATGGCACGACGACCGCCACCGGCTGCCTCTTAGTATTCAATGCCAATTCAATGAGACACTCTAATGCCGAAGCATTCCCGACATCGTGTGTAGGTTTGTGCTCAACAAAGTACACCGAGGAAAACGTAGGTGATGCGAATGTGCGACCGAAAACCGCTTTGCTTCCACTGCATGAAGCCGACCATGTCTACCAAAGCAGCCCGTACCAATGAATTGGTCTGCGATGGTTCGTGCCAAACGACCCTCGATTACGTCTCGAGGAGCGACCACGGGAGATTAAGGATTACCTTCGGCGACCTTTGTCCCTGATGCCGAAGGTGCTGAATCGAAGATTCTGAATCCCTGATTACCCCGAAGCTCCTCATGTCCATCACCTCAACAAGAGGTAAGCACGACAAAGCAGGTGAGCGGCGATGCAGTGACAGTGGATTTGGTGTTGGTTGTCGTCCAAGGACAATACCTAAAAATTTGCTGACATCAATTTTCTGTGTCCACTCCACGAAGCACACAATTTCCAACTTTGAGGGAGAATGCCCCTGAGTGACTTGAAGGAATAGAATGGTTGGTTGCTCTCAAAAGTGAACTGCAAGCATCACCAGACTTGGATAGCAAACAAAAATTGTTGCCAGCTATCAAGTCAACGGTACAGCAAAAGGCACAGCCACGTAAGCAATACATGCCCGAGCTTGCTGCATTGATGCCGAAAACTACCAGGAAAATTTTCGGATTAGAAGCCAGCCCTGCAGCTTCAGTGCATCAGACGTCGGTGGCCGCACATGACGTATGATTACAAGACAGCATCAGTCGGTCAAAGTTGCCACTCGACCAAACTGAACACTGACGTGCCAGGAGCGTCATCCGACAACAAGGTCCACAGGTACTACGACTGAACACCTGACACGAGACTGTCGCAGAAAGAACTCGTTATGGAACCATTTCCTAAGAATCAATAATTAGGTAATCAAGTGGAAATAAACATATTTGATACACTAACCAGATAAACATATTTCCGCTTGCCTTCATGCCTTGAGAGTCTACACACCGAGAATTGTGTCCACTGCACGCTCTGGACCTTACGAGGACACTCGCATCTCTGACCCTTCAATGTTAATTAAGGGGTCATACCAGACTGGCAGACTTCTTGCAAGGGGCTGCACTCGTTCAACCTTTCCTGAACATGTGGTGCATCCGAAAACCAACTCCAGAGATGTGAAAATGTTATTTATTAATTTATTCCTTCCAGGGGCCTTCATAGGCATTGCAGAAAGGATACTTAAAACTACACACATGATAATAGCATTAAAGCACACTGCTGTAACTTGTTAAATGGAGAAACAAACACACCTCTGAGCATATAGTTTAATAGTATGTGTTGATGCATTGTTATATAGCATGACACTTCCTATATGTATGACACAATAGACCCTTTGCAGAACCTTATCAAGCAACACAACTGTCACCATTTTTTTCGGCGTAAAGCACACGAATGGGCCCCAGTTCACGTCGAACACTAATGCAGCATTCGAGTCCAATACGTGCTGAGCCGAATTCACAGGGATGGCGGACATAACAATCTTGTCGAACAAATGCCCAAAGTCTGAAAGCTTGGGGTAATTACAATAGTAGCTACTGTAATTTGTTTCATCAGAATTTGGCAGACGGCAAAGGCTACCGTCTCGGTGAGTCAATACACACATTGGAGAGAGGCACATGACAGCATATCACCAGAGTGCTTGTCTGCACAGATTTGTCACACACCTTCGCTCCGTCTCTCTGATTGGCTCGAGGGGGCTGTGGTGGTTGGCCTTTTCCAAGTAACGGTGATGCGAAGTATAGACAGCCCACACTTTTAAAAAGAGTCTATTGAAGAGACCGAAAGGAATGGTAGTCAACATTTTTCAACAAGACTGCTCTCCAGGCAAGGGATGAACACAAATATGAATCATCTTACCCAGGTAATTAGAACAATTAAATAATTGACCGACTAATACAATGCACTCTTGATGGAAAAGAGTATAGCTGCAATAAATCCTACAAAACAGAAAAAATGCGCAGTTAATCTATGCATGCACCAAAACAGTTGTTCTTATAGCAAGTCGAATAGCTTTGAAGCAGGTGCCTGCAACGATTTATTCTTCCCCATACTCAGTAAAACGCCATCCTCGTAGCTGAAAATAAGGGTGCACTTCGCACTCACACACACACAAAAAAAGAGGAAGAAAAGCGATCGAATGTAGAATCGTGGATTAGCACAAAAGAATCGCAGGAGCTTCCTCGCTAAAAGTTGCTATGGTTGTTCGGTGACGGAGGGCTGAACCAACTTCCCTTAGGCCCTAACGCGACGTATACATTTCGCGTAGATTCTCAGATATTTCAACGTTCAAACAAAGCTAAGAGAATGCGAAAATTTCATGTTAAAAGCACTCAAAGTTCTATCGGTCCTCGGACACATCCCGGAATCCGAGCACCGGTACGGCGATGCTGTCTCACAGGCGTTAATATCCAGATGATCCAGAGCGATCTTGCGCAAAAACGGTATAAAGTCTCATTCCTTCATATTTTCACATTATACCTGCGTCAGCGAGCACGAAGAAGCCCGAAGTCGTCGGAAAGCAGCTGCACATCACGGCTACCGCGCACCGAACAAACTCGCATCCGCCAGCTCTGGGCGCTGCCATCTTACCTGTGACGACACGGCTCTTGGGAGGTCACGTGACGAGTGGTCACATTTGCGTAAAATATGGCGGCAACCGGGGGGGTGCCACTTCCGAACTTCCGGTTTATCACTCTAAGCCCCTCTACCTCGTTGCAACATTGCCTTATTAACAAGAGAGAGAGGAACTGCAGGTGGGGTCTTCAGAGAGAGGGCTTCACGTGAGAGTAAGTGAACGGTTTTTCAATCCAAACGCATCCACGCTAGAAACTTAGTTTGATGTTAGTCGCCATATTGTAATGCCCATAAAACCAATCTGAAATTGATCTGAAACCATATTTTTCGGATTATCAAAGCAGGAACCAACATTTCCTTATTAACAAGAGAGAGAGGAACTGCAGGTGGGGTCTTCAGAGAGAGGGCTTCACGTGAGAGTGAGTGAACGGTTTTTCAATCCAAACGCATCCACGCTAGAAACTTAGTTTGATGTTAGTCGCCATATTGTAATGCCCATAAAACCAATCTGAAATAGATCTGAAACCATATTTTTCGGATTATCAAAGCAGGAACCAACATTGCCTTATTAACAAGATAGAGAGGAACTGCAGGTGGGGTCTTCAGAGAGAGGGCTTCACGTGAGAGTGAGTGAACGGTTTTTCAATCCAAACGCATCCACGCTAGAAACTTAGTTTGATGTTAGTCGCCATATTGTAATGCCCATAAAACCAATCTGAAATTGATCTGAAACCACTGATCTCAATGACAATTGCTGGATCGCGCTTCCCCGCTTGTTCGCTGCAGCGCAAGTGAAGCCACCGGGCTTCACTCGCTTGGGATACGATTTGCCGTTTTTGCTAGCCTTTGCTGCGGTTTTCCAGCGTGCTGACGACACGTTTTCTACTCGTTCGTCGTCATTCGCCGAAGAAGTTTTTTGAAGACTCTGTGTATTGTTGAGACTTTCCGTTGTGAACACGTGGAAAATTTTACGAAAGTGCAGTGTCGCAGGAAAAAGGCACAACGCGTCGAAAGGAAGGGCTGGCGGCGTGTTCAAAGCATCCTTGGCACGCCGAAGTGCCGTGTCTCTGTGCCTTCGCACGCTTGGATACCGACCAAGAACCGACGCCGTGTGTATGTGTTCAGCGAGTGCAATGTGCGTGAAGCTGTTCGTGCCTCTGGATCAGCGTCTTTTCCCCTCGCGGTTTAGGAACGAGCTTAATCCAGCGTCCACTAGCGACGGAGGATGGGGAGAAGGTACGTCTTTTTTTCGTCCTTAGACGATTTACACAATACCGTGCACAACAGCTCCTCATCACTGATCAGTGCTGGCTTATTATCAACCTACGCGACTCGCCTAATTGTAATTGGTCAGCAGATTGCACACGACCATATCGGCCGCGCTTCAAAGATTTTCATTCTCGCCGTCTTGTACTTTTGCTTTCGAAAACCCCCCTGGCTTCACGTACAACGTTGCCCTATTCGTGCTCCCACGGAATCAATTAGAGTAGATTTGGGACATAGCCATGGTTAATATAGAACATAAGAATACGTACAGATCTCCCCCTTTTATTGATAGCAACTCACCGGAACAGCTGGACGATCCAGAACTCCGTGGCCGATATATATAAATGATCTAAAGGCATCTACGCGCGACACACGTTCAGAACTTTGGCGCGGCGTCAATTCTTGACCGGTATCCAAGCGTGCGAAGGCACAAAGATGCATCACTCAGCGTGCCAAGGAAGCTTTGATCACGCCGCGACACCGGCGACACGTTTTCGACGAGTTGTACCTTTTGATACGGCTTCACGCACATTGCACTCGCTAAACACATTCACACGGCGTCGGTTCTTGGTCGGTATCCAAGCGCGCGAAGGCACGGACACGGCACTTCGGCGTGCCAAGGATGCTTTGAACACGCCGCCAGCCCTTCCTTTCGACGCGTTGTGCCTTTTTCCTGCGACACTGCACTTTCGTAAAATTTTCCACGTGTTCACAACGGAAAGTCTCAACAATACACAGAGACTTCAAAAAACTTCTTCGGCGAATGACGACGAACGAGTAGAAAACGTGTCTTCAGCACGCTGGAAAACCGCAGTAAAGGCTAGCAAAAACGGCAAATCGTATCCCAAGCGAGTGACGCCCGGTGGCTTCACTTGCGGGAGCGGCAAGCGCGATCCAGCAATTGTCATTGAGATCAGTGGTTTCAGACACTGATCTCAATGACAATTGCTGGATCGCGCTTGCCGCTCCCGCAAGTGAAGCCACCGGGCTTCACTCGCTTGGGATACGATTTGCCGTTTTTGCTAGCCTTTGCTGCGGTTTTCCAGCGTGCTGACGACACGTTTTCTACTCGTTCGTCGTCATTCGCCGAAGAAGTTTTTTGAAGACTCTGTGTATTGTTGAGACTTGCCGTTGTGAACACGTGGAAAAATTTTACGAAAGTGCAGTGTCGCAGGAAAAAGGCACAACGTGTCGAAAGGAAGGGCTGGCGGCGTGTTCAAAGCTTCCTTGGCACGCCGAAGTGCCGTGTCTCTGTGCCTTCGCGCGCTTGGATACCGACCAAGAACCGACGCCGTGTGAATGTGTTTAGCGAGTGCAATGTGCGTGAAGCCGTATCAAAAGGTACAACTCGTCGAAAACGTGTCGCCGGTGTCGCGGCGTGATCAAAGCTTCTTTGGCACGCCGAGTGATGCATCTTTGTGCCTTCGCAACGTTTGGATACCGGTCAAGAATTGACGAATTATGTACTATATTAACCATGGCAATGTCCCAAATCTACTCTAATAGATTCCGTGGGAGCACGAATAGGGCAACGTTGTGCCTGGTTCAGACACTTGCGGCAGCGAGAAACCAGGACATCCCAGCTGCTTATATCGCGTGCCAAGATGCAAAAGTACAAGACGGCGAGAATGAAAATCTTTGAAGCGCGGCCGATATGGTCGTGTGCAATCTGTTGACCAATTACAATTAGGCGAGCCGCGCTCAAACGTCAAGTGCAATTAAGTAGGTTGATAATAAGCCAGCACTGATCAGTGATGAGGAGCTGTTGTGCACGGTATTGTGTAAATCGTCTAAGGACGAAAAAGAGACGTACCTTCTCCCCATCTTCCGTCGCTAGTGGACGCTGGATTAAGCTCGTTCCTAAACCGCGAGGGGAAAAGACGTTGATCCAGAGGCACGAACAGCTTCACGCACATTGCACTCGCTGAACACATACACACGGCGTCGGTTCTTGGTCGGTATCCAAGCGTGCGAAGGCACAGAGACACGGCACTTCGGCGTGCCAAGGAAGCTTTGAACACGCCGCCAGCCCTTCCTTTCGACACGTTGTGCCTTTTTCCTGCGACACTGCACTTTCGTAAAATTTTCCACGTGTTCACAACGGCAAGTCTCAACAATACACAGAGTCTTCAAAAAACTTCTTCGGCGAATGACGACGAACGAGTAGAAAACGTGTCGTCAGCACGCTGGAAAACCGCAGCAAAGGCTAGCAAAAACGGCAAATCGTATCCCAAGCGAGTGAAGCCCGGTGGCTTCACTTGCGCTGCAGCGAACAAGCGGGGAAGCGCGATCCAGCAATTGTCATAGAGATCAGTGGTTCCAACTGTGGTCAGAAATGCATGGAGAACGTGAGAAAATCGTTGTTTCTTCAGTATTGTGGGGTTGTACGGAATGGCAATTGTTTTTGACATAATAAAGGAACATTTTAGAATAATTTGCGCTAAGTTTTGTGCCCCGCAAGGACGTAACTTTTTTTAAAAAATTGCCTGAGCGGCATCATGCAGCAGACGACACGGCGACGTCACACCATTCACGTGACCCGCTCCGGCCAACCCGAAAAGCCCATCTCCGCTGCGAGCAAAAATCGTCTGCTTCAAACGCCATTGCCTTGGAAATTGCCTTCTCAAAATTTGCACATGCATCCGATATTATTAAAACTTCGATAAATGGTTTAGTGCTTTACTAACTTCACGACAGACTAGTTTTGAAAAGTGTGAACTCACCGTTCATTTTTTAATCAGCCGTGTTGTGTCGATCTCCATGTATTCTCCCATAGGGCAGGCCGCCTCCTGGAACCCTGAGTACCACGTGACTCGCGCCGAGCCGCTCTGTCGGCCATGTTGTCGGCAAAACACGGGGTTCAAAGGATATCGCTACTCTGCTCCGTAGGAGCTATATAGTGCTCTAGTGAAGCCCTCTCTCTGAAGACCCCACCTGCAGTTCCTCTCTATCTTCTTAATAAGGCAATGTTGGTTCCTGCTTTCATAATCCAAAAAATATGGTTTCAGATCTATTTCAGATTGGTTTTATGGGCATTACAATATGGCGACTAACATCAAACTAAGTTTCTAGCGTGGATGCGTTTGGATTGAAAAACCGTTCACTCACTCTCACGTGAAGCCCTCTCTCTGAAGACCCCACCTGCAGTGCCTCTCTATCTTGTTAATAAGGCAATGTTGGTTCCTGCTTTGATGATCCGAAAAATATGGTTTCAGATCAATATCAGATTGGTTTTATGGGCATTACAATATGGCGACTAACATCAAACTAAGTTTCTAGCGTGGATGCGTTTGGATTGAAAAACCGTTCACTCACTCTCACGTGAAGCCCTCTCTCTGAAGACCCCACCTGCAGTGCCTCTCTATCTTGTTAGTAAGGCAATGTTGGTTCCTGCTTTGATAATCCGAAAAATATGGTTTCAGATCAATATCAGATTGGTTTTATGGGCATTACAATATGGCGACTAACATCAAACTAAGTTTCTAGCGTGGATGCGTTTGGATTGAAAAACCGTTCACTCACTCTCACGTGAAGCCCTCTCTCTGAAGACCCCACCTGCAGTGCCTCTCTATCTTGTTAATAAGGCAATGTTGGTTCCTGCTTTGATAATCCGAAAAATATGGTTTCAGGTCTATTTCAGATTGGTTTTATGGGCATTACAATATGGCGACTAACATCAAACTAAGTTTCTAGCGTGGATGCGTTTGGATTGAAAAACCGTTCACTCACTTTCACGTGAAGCCCTCTCTCTGAAGACCCCATCTGCAGTGCCTCTCTGTCTTGTTAATAAGTCAATGTTGGTTCCTGCTTTCATAGACTATGTTCCATATCTTATCCGAGTAACGTGCCTCCTACGTCAGAGGGTAATACCAAATACCGTGGAAGCCAATACTGGCAACTCCCGCGGAAAACGGGCGAAAAGTGATTGCAGCGCCCCTGGCGAGCTCGGAGTCTCCGCTGGCAGACAAATTCTCCGAAATGCATTGGTTTTGCCTATCTCCGTGCGAGGTGACCAACGAAAAAAAATTGTCACGGACATTCGCGGCTTTGAAAGTTAAAAAATGGGTGCCAGCTCATGAGTGAAAGACATTCTCTTCCCGTGGGAAAGATGTTACAGCTTTCTGGTTGCAATTTCGGAGTTCTCCCGAAGAAAACATTCTGTCACAACTTATCTAAGCCAAGCAAAACACGAATGTATGCCTTCCCGCTGTTTCGTGAAAAAGGGAAATGTACAAACATTTCAGAACATAGCTTCGTTTCAACTTTATTGTTCTTATCAGTCAATTCGTTTTGTCGTTGCAATTCCCATTTCTCATGAGTGTCTTGCTTATAACCGTTTCATCGAACAGGCGAGCTGGCTAATCCCGTTAAGATCGTCTCCGGATAAAGAAGCAGAAGTCAATTTCGAACCACGTACGGTACGGCGATGTCAGTATGCTCCGAAAGAAGGTGTTGTGCATATGCAAAGCTGACGCGATTATAGATTAACAAAAGCGGAGTTACGAAAAAAGCAGACTTCTCGCGCTTGCAAAGAAAGAAGGGGAGAGCGTCGTAGCCCCGCGAAAAAAGATGATTTCAGTCACGTTATTTACAGTGCACAAATTCCGATTGTTAGCGCGGGGACGACCAACATCTTCTGCTTCGCTGCTTCTTTACTTCTACGATAAAGGCCGACTCCCGTTGAACCGTCTCCACACTTTCCATTTTTGAGTCTTCTTTCTTTTATATTTTTGAGGCGACGCCACTCTGCCGCGTTATTTCTTCCTTCTGCTTATATGTTGCTGTGTATATTTTTTGTTTGCTTTTTGCTTTTTTTTTTTTTTGCCCGACGTGTAAACAATCGCGTATCCTTGCTTTGTTTGCCTTAGTTTTTACTCCCTTTCCTTCGCTTCGGCGCTTACTACCCCCGTTTCGTCTGCGCTAGGCCCAGGCATTTTGAGGGCCGTCTGCAACTTTGCTGTTGTGTTTGTTGTTTTCTTCCACTGTCGTCTGCGATAACCTCCTATTTTCGCCTTCGATTGAGTTTCTAATCCAAAATCGTCATACGTGTTTTTTGATATTTATTAAATATATTAAGAAGTGTAAGCTCGTTACCCATTTTAATTCGAATTTTATTTGTGTACTCCGGCCGGCACGTCTGCTACGGGTCATCGTTTGTTGATCAACCGGCCGCATTCAAGAACAAGTTTGTGCGATGTGGTGCCTACCATTGCAAGAACAAGTTTGTGAGATGTGGTGGAAAATCTTTCTTCTGCTTCCTACGTCAACCTACGGACACCTACGTCAACAAGTACTTAAATGCACTTTTAAACTGCTTCGTCAAGCGAGCGAACGAACAACCCGCCAAAGTCACTGGAAAAAGAAATTCGAAAGCAAAAAAAGGTTACTCACTGCTAGCACATATAGAAGATTGCTGCCTGCGACCAAAACATTTCTGCGACTCTTTTTTACCGGGCAGTGTGAGCTGCACTACGTTATTTATTTCCCCTGTTTTGTTTTTAGTTCGTACCTACGCCGCGAAAGCAAATAAAGAAAAGTACGACAAGCAGCTGAAAAAAAAAAGGGTCGCTTTCTTCTTTTTTCATTAGTTTCGTCTGTTGCTTCCGCTTTGTTTGTCGTGAACTCAACACCGGTGGCGACCACCAGCTATTCATTTGCTACTTTCCATTTTTCTTTCTTTTTTTCTATAAGCGCCGCAACGATCGCCGTCGTTGAAATAGTTTTTTGCTAGCTTCTTTCTTTTATTCGCCGTTGTTCGCTTCTCTTTCCCGTTTCTTCTTATTTTCGTCGAGAATGGCGACACCATTTTTTCTGCAAAGTTCGGTAGGTGTTTGCACGTTCATTTTTATCCTTACTTTTTGTTTTGTTTTTATGCTCCAGCAGCTCGTGCGCTCGCTCTGCTAATATTAACATGTTGTTTTTGCATGTTTTAACGATTACGACGTAGTTCGAGTAGCTAAACTCCTTTTTTTCCGCTTCCCAGACGCGTTTCAAACGCGTGTGATCCCCTGAGAGGCGTTTGAGACCGCTAAATAAACTGCTCTATCTTTGTTTATGCGCGCGTTGTTATTCGATTGTCGTTGCAGTTGCGATCAGTGCATTCCGCTTTGCAAGCGAACTGACCGTAATAAATTGTTTCTGCTGTTAGGGTGACGATACGGGGCTTGTAAAGCTCGAGGACGTCGCGGAGCCTATACTTTTCCATTGCGACGACTGCTTCCGTAGACTCCGAGTCCGCTAGAGGCGCCACTGTCACGTTCGCCGCCGCTCCTATGTGTTTTCGGAGGAGTTTCCAGTATTGGCGAAGCTATATTGTATTTGGTAATACCACGTGACATCGCGAGTAAACGATCCGCGACTCGATTTTGAAACGGCCGGGATAATAACCTGGATACCACGCGGATTGGCTTCGTCTTGGGCTACGGCAAAGAGAAAACACAGCAGCGGTGGCAGAAAATAGCAGACGATCCTTTTGATCACGAAGAAAGCACTCGAAGAGACGATAATATTAATGCCGACGCGTTCTTTTTTTAGGTAAATCCACCAGCTCTTTTTACTCACCTTCCTTTTGAGGTGTATATTGAGATAAAAATTACTTACTCCTTACAGTTAGATATCAAAATTAATTTGCGCGATCGCCCTAAACGCATATTCCACGCATTGTAATTTGCACCGATTATGTTTAGCACAAATTGATTCGACACGGTGTAGTGGTACAGCACGAGGGTGCTTTCTCAAGAATGAAATGAATCTGACGTTCGGTTTGGCGCGAATATGATTACAATAAAATTGTCGAAGCCTTCACAGCTTTACACGCGTTATCCTCTCATTACGCACACTCTGGAGGAATCAAAAATACTACCTTGTCATTGATTGCGTTCAAACATTTTCAGCCTTGAACGTCCAGGACGAGAACGCGGAGAAGCTCCTGTTTACGCTCGCACTCTGATAATAACAAGTATAACTTCCCGGGGAAGGTGCACGGTCTGGATGTAATGCAGTCAATTCGTGCGTTGAAAACAGCAAATCGCAATAACCATGCATGCTGCACCTGTTCTTTGTCATTTCGAACGTCCGCCACCAAAACTAACGGAGCAAGCGAGCTTTGACGGCTGTCGGCGCAGAAAGCAGACGACGAGCAGATCACGTGACGTATTTACTCGATTTGATCCGACGTTACCCCCCGATCGAGGAGTGTAGCGTGAGTAATTACTCCGGCGTAAACAACCCGCTTCTGCAACGCGAGTTCTGACGTCATCGAGTAAGCTTGAGTAAGTTTTGGAACGCCACGGTACGAAAACCTTACTCCGGAGTCGGATCGAGTAAATTTTGGAACACAGCCATAATCAGAAAAATAGGGTTTCAGATCTATTTCGGATTGGTTTTATGGGCATTACAATATGGCGAATAACATCAAACTAAGTTTCTAGCGTGGATGCGTTTGGATTGAAAAACCGTTCACTCACTCTCACGTGAAGCCCTCTCTCTGAAGGCCCCACCTGCAGTTCCTCTCTATCTTGTTAATAAGGCAGTGTTGGTTCCTGCTTTCATAATCCGAAAAATATGGTTTCAGATCTATTTCAGATTGGTTTTATGGGCATTACAATATGGCGACTAACATCAAACTAAGTTTCTAGCGTGGATGCGTTTGGATTGAAAAACCGTTCACTCACTCTCACGTGAAGGCCTCTCTCTGAAGACCCCACCTGCAGTGCCTCTCTATCTTGTTAATAAGGCAATGTTGGTTCCTGCTTTAATAATCCGAAAAATATGGTTTCAGATCTATTTCAGATTGGTTTTATGGGCATTACAATATGGCGACTAACATCAAACTAAGTTTCTAGCGTGGATGCGTTTGGATTGAAAAACCGTTCACTTCACTGATCTCTATGACAATTGCTAAATCGCGTTTGCCCGCTCCGCGAATGCGGTCACTGGCGGCCATCTTTAGGTAGAGTTATCTCACCTCTAGCCAATGTAAGCTGCTGCAGCCGCTATCATCCATCCATGGCAGATAGCGTTTTGGCAGGTGGGTTGGCAGGCTGCGGTCAAAATAGCGTGAGTGATATTGCGTGCTTGATTAAAATTATTTGACGAAACATGTTTTTGAAACCCGGCGTGAACAGTAGTCCGGTTTTTGAGGACCTGGTAAAAGTTTCACGAAATCGCAGCACCGGGAGAAAAGCAGCACAGCACGTATCAAAAGTCGCATCGAAAGCAGACGACGGTACGGAGTCTGCTTTTGATGCGAGCTGCGCTGCTTTCCCCCGGTGCTGCGCTTTCGTAGAACTTTTGCCGGGTCCTCAAAGATGAGGCTACCGTTCACGCCGGGTTTCAAGAATCTGCTTCGTCGAACAACTTCAATCAAGCACGAAATGTCACCCACGGTACAGTGTACTAGATCTACGGCTATTTTTATGGCAGCCTGCCGCCATTGCGCTGTCCGCCATATTACTATGATGGCTAGAGATGATATAACTCTACCTAAAGATGGCCGCCAGTGACCGCATTCCGATCCATAGGAGGAGCTGGTCAAACGCGATCCAGCAAATAGACATAGAGATCAGTGGTTCACTCACTCTCACGTGAAGCCCTCTCTCTGAAGACCATACCTGCAGTGCCTCTCTCTCTTGTTAATAAGGCAATGTTGGTTCCTGCTTTGATAATCCGAAAAATATGGTTTCAGATCTATTTCAGATTGCCTTTATGGGCATTACAATATGGCGACTAACATCAAACTTATACCCCTGTCAGACGGCAGCTAAAATGGCATTTACGCCAAATGACATTCAGGTTTTCAAATGACATTCATGATGGGACCTGCCAGACGACAGCTAAAATGACATTTAAGTGATGTCTATTACAATTGCGATCGCAAATTCGTCTCGTGCACATAGAACACGTTTTCGTCAATAAACAATTTTAACACGGCGAAAAACTTGTTTTTGTGTGTGTTGTCTGCTGGGACAAGAAAATATAACGAAAAACTGGGATAGAAAGTTGCGCTCACTAGTTTCTGACGAAAAAATAAAGCGAAGCGTGGGGCGAAATCCATTAGCCAACCTAACGTCGTCATAAGCCGATCCGTAAGCCGAGCCTCCCGCGCTCCGCCACTACAGCTGACAGCTTGCTCGCACAGTTCTCACTTGCAGTTCTTTCGTTAATTTCGGTAGTGCTTGCTTGCTCTGGCTGTCCCTCACGCTCGATCTTCGGCTGCCGTGTTCACTTCTACGTCTGCGAGGGATCCTGGATGCGGTATTGCGCTTCCGCCGTCACTATCACGGTGGTATGGATTGATCTTGGTTCGAGCGTCTCCGGCTGTTGAGAAGGCCGTCCATCATGTTCGTCGTAGACGCATTCCGCGAGCTTCGGTTTGAAGACAGGCTACCGTGCCTACTAACGTACTGCGTCTTCAAGCAGGCGTTTGGCTGATGTCGGCGACGTGATCAGGCACCTTGTGAATGTGTGTCGGTGTTACATAGAGTGCTTGGTTCGCCAGGTGACTTGCGTGCACCTAACCACCCCAGTGACAAAGTGAGTCGGCGCTGCAAAGCTATACTCTCCTGCGGAGGACAGAACCATCGCCAACTTGCTCGTCGTGAGGCAAACCACTGCCAAGTGATCGCACCCCTCCGACGCGACTGGCCGAAGATCTTGAGCGCCGCCGCGACCGCTGAACGGTTAAACACACACGGGATAACCGAACTGCCCCAGGACTCCCTCAGGTCATAGGGAATCGCTGTAGGAATGCCACCTGGGACATCAAGTTTCAGCACCAGCGGCTACCAAAGCACAATAAAAATAGTAAGTACCCTTTTTTGCGAAAACCAAGAAAAAAAAGAAAAAAATGTTTGAACTAGTAGAAATAATATCCTTACATGTTTTTTTTTAGCTCTTAGAAAATGCACGCAATCTTGTTTCAAACTCACAAAATTAAAAAGATAAAAAAATTCACTTGTCTTCCTTTTACTGAATGTCACTCAAAACTAACTGATATAGCTCCTGTCAGCATTCTAAAGTTATTGGTTAACTCGTTTTAATGTGAATAAAACAACTGGATTGATCATCTTCCCAATTGTGCATCTTGGATGAGGTGAAAATGACTGAATAATTGTTTCTAAATACGAGACAAGAGTGCCAGCTTCTAGCACTGTAAATACTATCTTTAGAAGCTATAGAATGTTTGCCATTCTGTGAAGTTTCCAAGAAATGTTCCAAGCTAGCTGTGTGGTGAAATTTTGACTGCTCTGCTTCCCCATTGAATCTACAATTTTGAGAATAATATGTCTAAGGTGTAAGATATTTTATGCCTAGAGGACTGATGCATCTGTTGCAATGTTTCTATCCAACTACAGTGATTCCTCTGGCTCTCCTAGACCACTGCTTCCAGTTCCAGTATCTCAATGTTGGGATGCTGAGGCAGTTTCGTGACCATCTTCCAGAGGTTGGCACTGGCTAGCACTCGGGAAGCAGTGACGCCCCAGGCACATATGGCCACAGTCAATGGGACCGCCGTGTCCCCACGGATCCTGTGTAACCACGTGTTCCTGATAGCATCCAACATGCTCGAACCTTGCCCAACCCAGGACATCATCTTGCAGGGAACGGCACGTCGATCAGTCAATTCCGTACATGCGACGACCCTCCCAGACTTCTCAGCATCATTCCCAACTTCTTGTAGTGATGGATAAATTTCAGCCTACTACTGACTTGGAGAATTAGAGTGGATACAGGGGCTATGGTTTCATTTACTTCATGCGCAAGTGAAGCTGAAGCTATGAGCATGAGCATGTTGCCCTGAACGATGCTAACACTACATGATCGTGCATGCTTGGTAGCGACATTGAAAGCCTGGATCTTGCACTTAAAATGAAACGGAATCTTGCATCGTGAGTGTTGTGTGTGCATCTGGCATCATCGGCGAGTTGGCAGAAGTCAAGCCAAGGCGAGTCAAGCTGGTTTTACCGAACCGTTTGTCATTCTGGGAACTCGTCGTAAACCACGTCTCTCTTGTCTAACTCCTCTTTTCTGCACGGCCAAGTCGGCCGCCTGAATAAAGCTTTGGGCAACAACGAGAATGAAGAAATTCAAACTCCGAGGCACGCAACCACACTTTTTTGAGCAACGACAGCTTCGTGGCAACTTGGCAACGACGAGAGCATATGGCGAAAAAAGACGAGCCTAACGTTGTCATCAAAGGGCGGCTGAGACATCTCGAAGAGTTCGACCCAAAAAGATTGAAACATGGCCCCTGTACCAGGGGCGACTAAACGTTTTCTTCATTGTGCTCAACATCGTCGAGGAGTCCCCAATATGCGCAGTCCCGTGTAGCCTTTGTGGACCGACAATCTACTCCGTCGTATGCTCGTTGTGTGTGCCAGTGGACTACCTATGCGGACATTGTGTTGGAGCTCACCGCCCACTTCACACCGTGCCTGTCAGTGATTGTTCAGTGCTTTGCGTTTCATAAGTGCAGCCAACAGCCTGGAGAAAGCATCTCGAATTTCGTCCCCGCCCCACGTCGCTTCTCCGAACACTGCAACTTTGGTGAGACCTTGTCAGCCATGCTATGGGACCGTCTGGTGTGTGGTGTCCTGGACAAAAGGGTGCAGCGTCGTCCCCTGGGCAAACCAGTGCTGGAGCTCAAAAAGGCGTTTGAGGCTGCAGATCCTTTGCCTTTGTAGGATTTGCAGCAACGACGTTGATTTCCGTCAACAGCTTAAAGGGGCACTCAAGTGGATTCTGAGATCGTCTATTTTTTGGCATAACTCAATCTATGGGCTTTAAGCATTCTAAAAAACCCAAGGTAGCATTCAAGGGCAGCCGATTTTCATAGTAAAAATCCAATTAAAGATTCTGGCACGCCACCTTTTCTGTGCCGTAGCGCAGAACACCAGGGGGTGCCACCGGACGGGAAGGCAGCATGGGAGGGCACGCGACAGCCAGTCACAAGTGACGGCTTCTCGGCGGACTGATTTTTCAAAGGCCCACATGTTTGAAAATTTAGTGTGCCGGGAAGCCATTATTCGTAATTGGCTGTCATGTGCCCTCCCCTATTGCCTTCCCGTCCGATGGCACCCTCTGGCGTTCTGCGCCACAGCGCAGAAAGGAGGGCATGCCGCAATTTTTAATAGAATTTTAAATAGCGAGATTGACCGCCCTTGTATGTAATTTCGGGTTTCTTAGGATGCTTAGAGTTCATAGATTGAGTTATGACATAAAATAGACGATCTCGGAATCCACCTGAGTGCCCCTTTAAGACGATGACCGCCTTCTTTATTGAAAGTAGCTACCCACTCAGCATTCTGTGCAATGCGAGCAGTCGCGTCTCTAACATTTCGCGACACAACGCTCTATTTCCCCAACCAAGATCTAAACCACCATGCAACACCCTCATCATCACGTTCCATCCCTCCATACCCAGGCTCAGCAGACTAATCATTGAGACCACTTTCCACCTGGTAGACTCTACAGTTATCTCTAAAGCACCCGCCCTAATGTCCTATCGAAGCACAACTTACGATCCCTTCCAGTATGCAGCAACCACTCCGAAACCCCCTCATCTTCACGTTCCATCCCCCCATACCCAGGCTCGGCAAACTAATCATGGAAACCACTTCCCACCTCGAAGACACTAGAGTTATTTCTAAAGCACCCGCCCTAACTTCCTATCGACAGCCCAACTTACGATCCCTTCCAGTAGGCAGCAACCACTCCGAAACCCCCTCATCTTTACGTGCCATCCCTCCATACCCAGGCTTGGCAAACTAATCATGGAAACCACTTTCCACCTCGAAGACTCTACAGTTATCTCTAAAGCACCCGCCCTAACGTCCTATCGAAGCACAACTTACGATCCCTTCCAGTATGCAGCAACCACTCCGAAACCCCCTCATCTTCACGTTCCATCCCCCCATACCCAGGCTCGGCAAACTAATCATGGAGACCACTTCCCACCTCATAGACTCTACAGTTATTTCTAAAGCACCCACCCTAACTTCCTATCGACAGCCCAACTTACGATCCCTTCAGTATGCAGCAACCACTCCGAAACCCCCTCATCTTTACGTGCCATCCCTCCATACCCAGGCTCGGAAAACTAATCATGGAAACCACTTCCCACCTCGAAGACTTTATAGTTATTTCTAAAGCACCCGCCCTAACTTCCTATCGAAGCCCAACTTACGGTCCCTTCCAGTATGCAGCAACCATTCCGAAACCCCCTCATCTTTACGTTCCATCGCTCCATACCCAGGCTCGGCAAACTAATCATGGGAACCACTTCCCACCTCATTGACTCTACAGTTATTTCTAAAGCACCCACCCTAACTTCCTATCGACAGCCCAACTTACGATCCCTTCCAGTATGCAGCAACCATTCCGAAACCCCCTCATCGTTACGTTCCATCCCTCCATACCCAGGCTCGGCAAACTAATCATGGAGACCACTTTCCACCTCGTAGACTCTACAGTTATTTCTAAAGCACCCGCCCTAACTTCCTATCGACAGCCCAACTTAGATCCCTTCCAGTATGCAGCAACCATTCCAAAACCCCCTCATCTTTACATTCCATCCCTCCATACCCAGGCTCGGCAAACTAATCATGGAGACCACTTTCCACCTCGTAAACTCTACAGTTATTTCTAAAGCACCCGCCCTAACTTCCTATCGACAGCCCAACTTACGATCCCTTCAGTATGCAGCAACCACTCCGAAACCCCCTCATCTTTACGTGCCATCACTCCATACCCAGGCTCGGCAAACTAATCATGGAAACCACTTCCCACCTCGAAGACTTTATAGTTATTTCTAAAGCACCCGCCCTAACTTCCTATCGAAGCCCAACTTACGGTCCCTTCCAGTATGCAGCAACCATTCCGAAACCCCCTCATCTTTACGTTCCATCGCTCCATACCCAGGCTCGGCAAACTAATCATGGGAACCACTTCCCACCTCATTGACTCTACAGTTATTTCTAAAGCACCCACCCTAACTTCCTATCGACAGCCCAACTTACGATCCCTTCCAGTATGCAGCAACCATTCCGAAACCCCCTCATCGTTACGTTCCATCCCTCCATACCCAGGCTCGGCAAACTAATCATGGAGACCACTTTCCACCTCGTAGACTCTACAGTTATTTCTAAAGCACCCGCCCTAACTTTCTATCGACAGCCCAACTTACGATCCCTTCCAGTATGCAGCAACCATTCCGAAACCCCCTCATCTTTACGTTCCATCCCTCCATACCCAGGCTCGGCAAACTAATCATGGAGACCACTTTCCACCTCGTAAACTCTACAGTTATTTCTAAAGCACCCGCCCTAACTTCCTATCGACAGCCCAACTTACGATCCCTTCCAGTATGCAGCAACCATTCCGAAACCCCCTCATCTTTACGTTCCATCCCTCCATACCCAGGCTCGGCAAACTAATCATGGAGACCACTTTTTACCTCCTAGACTCTACAGTTATTTCTAAAGCACCCGCCCTAACTTCCTATCGAAGCCCAACTTATGATCCCTTCCAGTATGCAGCAACCATTCCGAAACCCCCTCATCTTTACGTTCCATCCCTCCATACCCAGGCTCGGCAAACTAATCATGGAAACCACTTCCCACCTCATTGACTTTACAGTTATTTCTAAAGCACCCACCCTAACTTCCTATTGACAGCCCAACTTACGATCCCTTTCAGTATGCAGCAACCATTCCGAAACCCCCTCATCTTTACGTTCCATCCCTCCATACCTAGGCTCGGCAAACTAATCATGGAAACCACTTCCCACCTCAAAGACTCTACAGTTATTTCTAAAGCACCCGCCCTAACTTCCTATTGACAGCCCAACTTACGATCCCTTCCAGTATGCAGCAACCATTCCGAAACCCCCTCATCTAGTTCCGTCCCTCCGTACCCAGGCTCAGCAAACTAATCATGAAAACGACTTTCCACCTCGTAGACTCTACAGTTATTTCTAAAGCACCCACCCTAACTTCCTATCGAAGCCCAACTTATGATCCCTTCCAGTATGCAGCAACCAGACCACAAAGCCTCAGACTTTGCTCCCTGGTACCACGCCGTGCGGCACTCCGACATGTCTTGCGTGCAAACACACCGGCCCTCCTTACAACCTGCCAATGAGAATTCCTCCGGCCCTTCAAAAGTGTCACAAATATTAGATAATACTGCTCTCCAGCTAGTGAAGGCACATCTGAGATATCATAATGACCACTGTGCCCAGTTACGCCAAACGCTCACCGTCGCTAAGACTCCTCAAGTCCCTTGACTCATCTTTCGATTCACACTCATGCAAACTTGTTGACAAAATTCTGGAAGTGAACTCATATCTCTATGCCGATGGTCTCACCTGTAAATCAAGGAAACTATACACTCTCTTTCCCCGAAATGATGAGGCTGCCGTCCAACGCATTGATGATGTCACCATACGAGACGATTTACCCCTCACTGCCCCTGAACACGTTATCTTATCGAAGGGCCCGTCCTTCGTTCGTGCACTTCAAAGCCGACCTTACCCTTTTTTGTTTTTACATGTGGACAGCAAACAATTCTTCTGATGCCTACTTTTAGATGCCCACTTCACCCAGCATCCGTCTAACTTTAATCGCACCATGTTCGACACCATTAACCCAAAGACTACTATCCGGACCCTGCTTCCTGCCAAACACCCTGAAACTGACAGTTCAATCAAAGCATGTCGTAGCATTCTTGCCAACTCCTCTAGCAAACTAATCTCTAAATACCGCAACGCAACCCCACAAGAAGTTACCGCTCTAAACTCCCTTCGAAAACGCACTAACCTCGTAACCAAGCCAGCCGATAAGGGTGGAAACGTGGTGGTCTGCACTCTGCAACGCCTACCCCTCCCTCAAGTTTACCTCACTGATATCGAAATGCGCTGTCAACTTCCTAGACTTAAAAGTCACCAGTGACGGTCACAGGTTCCACACCTTTGTGCACTATAAACCCACTGACAGCCATAGCTACCTTCTTTACTCCTTGATCCATCCTAGATCCCAAATCAACTCTATTCCCTTCTCACAATTCCTTCGCCTCCATAAGATTTGCAGCGACGAAATCGATTTTCGTCTTTAAGACGATGACCGCCTTCTTTACTGAACGTAGTTACCCACTCGACCTTCTGCGCAATGCGAGCAGTTGCTTCTCCAACATTTCGTGGCACTGCTACTGCGACTCGCATCTTCCGAGTGCTCTAGTGGGGCATGTCGGGCTGCTTCAACAAGCCGAAACAGCTCCTATGGCTATGTGGCCTTTTCCTTTTCACTCTTGTCAGCTCAGCTGCACATTACTGTTTGTGCCGGCCCTTATACCACTGCTTCGTCGGCCTGTTCTGGTACTTGTGGCATCATCACTGACATTGCCACTAGTCTCGGGTATCTTGGGGTCAATACCAGTGACAGCCTTGATGCTGGCTATTGGACTGTCATCATCAGCCTCACACAATTATTTTATTGCTGCTTTTCTAGAAGGTACTATCGGGGAAAAATGAAATGCGAACAGAGCAGCGCGTGGCTCACGGTACAGGCTGCGCCGCCTGGAAGTGAGCCTAGGAGCGAGGGTGCGTGGCCTACTCCGACGTGTTCACGCCCCTCCCTCTGCGCTCCCCAAGCTTCAGCAGTGCGCCTCTTAGTGCGCTGAAAGCTATCACCGCTATCTTTGCTGGCTCAGCGCGTGCGGTGCAAAGAAGCTCGCCGCACTCGCCGAGCAGGCAAAGATAGCGGTGACAGCTTTCAGCGCACTGAGAGGCGCACTGCCGAAGCTGGGGGAGCGCCAATCGAGGGGCGTGAACACATCGAAGTAGGCCACGCACCCTCGCCCCTAGGTTCACTTCCAGGCGGCGCAGCCTGTACGCGAGCCACGCGCTCCTCTGTTCGCATTTCATTTTTCCCCGATAGTACCTCACCCAGGTTGCTTTCTGCGATACTTTTACACTGCACGTCTGAAAACAAGTGAGGAGAATGTCACAAAAGTGGCCATGGCTGCAAGAAACTGCCACTTATTTAGAGACAGTGATCCCGGGAACTTGTAGATTCCTTTGTAATGTAGCCAGCTCACTACTTTGCCTACTTCTATGGTGGCCCCCAGCAGCAGATGTTTTCTGGAACACGTAAATATCTCAAGTAGCAACTGTGCAGCAACTGTATTCAATGTATATATGCAATGCATTATTCAACAATTTTTAGGATGTTTTGGAATAAAATTGTGCACGTATCACGTAAACACACGTAACATATTTCGCTTTGAAACAGTATGGGATTATCCAACATCAAAGAAAGCTAGAAATAGAAACATTGAGAGACTGACTTCACGCAGCATTTCTTTTTATTTCTTTTTGGAGGATGTCAACGGGAATGTAAAAGCCGGTCAAGACTCAGGGTGACGAATACCTATACTACGTTTATTAGAACAGGGCATTTACAAGATTTGTACCACTTAAAGAAAAGTAAACTGTTTTTGTCGTATTGCATTCTTCCCAGAATCTCTACTTCGCGGCAGCCAAGTAAAGATTCAGCCAACTTCGCAAGCTGTTGCCAGAGCAACAAACGCGAAATTTAAAGCGCTGCTAGGCGAAGTCAGCTAGTATGAACCACGACCAAGCCGGCCGTGCAATAAACTCGTTCGAGGTACGCAGTGCTGCGACGACCCACACACACAAAACGAATACTAGGCGGCCGTCCGCTCCGATAATTGTTTTGCGTGCTCCTGTTGGCTATGCCCACCGTTAAAGTTATATCTTACCCAAAAATGTTCCTTGAGGTTTCGGTATTGTGATGGAGCGCGACGTATATCTTGAGGAAACGGAGGGCTTCTCAAATCGCCCGTAGGCCGGTGCAGAACCCGCCGTTCCGCTTCTGCTACCGAAGACCATTCGAGGCGCTCGTCTCGCATAGTTTTGAGTACCGACGTCTCGCGGGACAGGTCGCCTTTTTTTGTCTGCAGGCGCTCCTTCCGATATCGTAAAAACGCGTAAATGAGGAGCGCATCGCAAGTGGAACCAACGAACCGAGAGCCGACCGAGGCGAGCACACGACAAGTTCAGCGGTTCAGAGCCATTAGGCCTACTGGGTAACTGGAGTCGTGAGTAGGTTAAACAATTAGGAACGTAAAGTGCGTGCGAAATACGCGTTAAAGAAATTATTTTCGTAATTAAAACGATGTAAAAATTGTTTCCGTAATATATGCCTTCTTTTTTTAAAACAATCCCGTAATATGTGTCGAGCGCTGCCATCGAGAGTACGCTTTGCGAGCCGTAAATGAGTTTGGGGAACTCTGTTTACCCGGAATGGCATTTAGGTTAAATGCCATTTGAGTTGCCGTGTGGCAGTGCCTAAATGACATTTACACTGAATGTCATTTGGTGTAAATGCCATTTTAGCTGCCGTCTGACAGGGGTATAAGTTTCTAGCGTGGATGCGTTTGGATTGAAAAACCGTTCACTCACTCTCACGTGAAGCCCTCTCTCTGAAGACGCCACCTGCAGTGCCTCTCTATCTTGTTAATAAGGCAATGTTGGTTCCTGCTTTCATAATCCGAAAAATATGGTTTCAGATCTATTTCAGATTGGTTTTATGGGCATTACAATATGGCGACTAACATCAAACTAAGTTTCTAGCGTGGATGCGTTTGGATTGAAAAACCGTTCACTCCACTGATCTCTATGACAATTGCTAAATCGCGTTTGCCCGCTCCGCGAATGCGGTCACTGGCGGCCATCTTTAGGTAGAGTTATCTCACCTCTAGCCAATGTAAGCTGCTGCAGCCGCTATCATCCATCCATGGCAGATAGCGTTTTGGCAGGTGGGTTGGCAGGCTGCGGTCAAAATAGCGTGAGTGATATTGCGTGCTTGATTAAAATTATTTGACGAAACATGTTTTTGAAACCCGGCGTGAACAGTAGTCCGGTCTTTGAGGACCTGGTAAAAGTTTCACGAAATCGCAGCACCGGGAGAAAAGCAGCACAGCACGTATCAAAAGTCGCATCGAAAGAAGCATCGAAAGCAGACGACGGTACGGAGTCTGCTTTTGATGCGAGCTGCGCTGCTTTCCCCCGGTGCTGCGCTTTCGTAGAACTTTTGCCGGGTCCTCAAAGATGAGGCTACCGTTCACGCCGGGTTTCAAGAATCTGCTTCGTCGAACAACTTCAATCAAGCACGAAATGTCACCCACGGTACAGTGTACTAGATCTACGGCTATTTTTATGGCAGCCTGCCGCCATTGCGCTGTCCGCCATATTACTATGATGGCTAGAGATGATATAACTCTACCTAAAGATGGCCGCCAGTGACCGCATTCCGATCCATAGGAGGAGCTGGTCAAACGCGATCCAGCAAATAGACATAGAGATCAGTGGTTCACTCACTCTCACGTGAAGCCCTCTCTCTGAAGACCATACCTGCAGTGCCTCTCTCTTGTTAATAAGGCAATGTTGGTTCCTGCTTTGATAATCCGAAAAATATGGTTTCAGATCTATTTCAGATTGCCTTTATGGGCATTACAATATGGCGACTAACATCAAACTAAGTTTCTAGCGTGGATGCGTTTGGATTGAAAAACCGTTCACTCACTCTCACGTGAAGCCCTCTCTCTGAAGACCCCACCTGCAGTGCCTCTCTATCTTGTTAATAAGGCAATGTTGGTTCCTGCTTTCATAATCCGAAAAATATGGTTTCAGATCTATTTCAGATTGGTTTTATTGGCATTACAATATGGCGACTAACACCAAACTAAGTTTCTAGCGTGGATGCGTTTGGATTAGGGGTGTCGCGAACTTTTGTCGAACCAGATTTTTGGGTCGAACTTTCGGGGTTCGACTGGGTCGAACAGGTTCGACGAACCTTCGAACTTTTCACCAGATTCGACCGGTTCGACTTTGTGGACACTGTGGCCAGACCTTGAAGCAAGCATGTCTAGGTTTGGAGAATTTTTTTTGTATGCAGTGGGTTATTTTATTTTATGAACAGTTGCAATGAAAAGAAATCAATTCTTATCACTGAAGACGTTAATAACTTAATTTTTTTGTACTGAATTAACTGAAAGAGCCAATCAGCGCTGCCCTTGATTCATCCCTTAGCCATCACCATCCGATCCGAAGCCAACTGGCCTGCCTGCCGCGCATGCGCACATGAGTCGAACCTCAATACAAGGTTCGCCGAAACTTTTCACTAAAAGTTCGAAAAAGTCGAACCTGGTCGAACTCGAACCGCGGCCGGTTCGCGACACCCCTAGTTTGGATTGAAAAACCGTTCACTCACTCTCACGTGAAGCCCTCTCTCTGAAGACCCCACCTGCAGTGCCTCTCTATCTTGTTAATAAGGCAATGTTGGTTCCTGCTTTGATAATCCGAAAATTATGGTTTCAGATCTATTTCAGATTGGTTTTATGGGCATTACAATATGGCGACTAACACCAAACTAAGTTTCTAGCGTGCATACATCTGGATTGAAAAACCGTTCCCTCACTCACGTGAAGCCCTCTCTCTGAAGACCCCACCTGCAGTGCCTCTCTATCTTGTTAATAAGGCAATGTTAGTTCCTGCTTTGATAATCCGGAAAATATGGTTTCAGATCTACAGGGGGAACACCGCACCCGCAGAACAGTCATTCAAATCAACATACACACTAGAAAGATATGCCTCGATGATTTCTCTTGTGAGCTTGTTATGATGCTTTCCAAGCACGCCGCAGTTACTCAGCTGCACTGAGCACCCACAGTCACGGCAGTGAATCCCTAGATGACCGGAGCTTTTGTTGGTGAATGTGTTGTTATGCTCTCGAAGGCGATCGTTCAGACACCTTCCGGTTCGACCTATGTACAGCTTTCCACAAGAGAGCGAAAAGGAGTAGACCACCTTTTCTGCACAAGGGACAAAGGTATTCTTGTGCTTCTTTTTGCAGCCAACTGTTGTTATTGGTGGAGTATTTACCTTCTTGCATAAGCTGTGAAGTTTGTTAGGAGCTGAGAAGATGACTTCCAAGTTTACTCGGTTAGCTATTTTCTTCAGTCCGTGAGAAAAATTATGAATATATGGCACAATGATGGGCTTCTTTGTTTTGTCTCTTTGCTTTTGTTGTGTGCATAGGGCTTGCCTGCTTTCGTTGATGAGCTTTTCGGCCACTGATGTTAATAACGAGTTTGGGTATCCTGCGCGCTTTAGTCTTGAGACTTGCCCGTCAAAGCTCGCTGGAATGGAATGCGAGCAGGATTTTTTAAGTGAGTTTTTGAGGCATAACCGCACGATGCTTCTTTTAACTAGTTTTGAATGGGCCGAATTGAATGGTAAGAGCGGTTTTTTCCCTCTGGGCTCATACGACCAGCATAAATGGTAGGGTAACATGAAGAGTCTGAGATCTAGGAATCTTAAAGAGCGCTCGTTTGGAAGTCATGGGAAATTTCCAGAGGGCTCATGCAGATTTTAAAACTGTCGAGGACGTCAGCAACCATGCTGGTGAACTTGCGATCGTCTGAAGCTAGAACAATTAAATAATCGTCAACGTACCGGAACACTCTTATAACTTTGGAGCTGTCTAATGATTCTTTTATCTTCCTGTCGTTGTGCGCTAGATAGAGATCGCTAAGGATAGGGGCAATGCAGGACCCGATGCAGACACCTCTCTTCTGTAGGTATGGTTGGTAATCCCAGGTAGCAAAGGTCGACCTGAGGTAGATGTTAATCAAGGTCAAAAACTTGCTTTCGGATAAGCCCGACTCATTTTGAAAGGCAATAGCACCGAAGGTGTCTATGCTGTCCTCTATGTACCTTAGGAGGCGGTCGTGGGGCAAGGAATAGTACAGATCCTTAATGTCGATGGAGAACACCTTTAGGTCTTGGTCACGATGCTCTTCTAAAAAGTTGAAAACTTCAGAGGAGCTGCGGATCAGGCATGGATCATCAATGTTAAGTAGGTTTAGCCGTGTTTGCAGAAATAAGGCAACAGATTTTTGCCATGTTACCCGTTCAGAAACGATAACCCGGAGGGGGCAATCCGCTTTGTGAGTTTTGGCGCTGAAAAATAATTCTAGACTCAGATTTTTACTGCTATCGATGTAGGAGCAGAGTTGTTTTAAATCGTTCAAGTGACAAAATTGTTTTGCTTCCCTTTTAACTTTTTCCAGGGAGATCTCAGAGTGCTTGCTGAAAACGGATTCGACTGCTGTTAATGCTTTTTCTCCAAACGTGTCCGAATGCATGAGGACAAAACCTCCTTCTTTGTCAGCGGGCAGAAGATATAATGAATTCTCTTTCAGGTACGTTTCTACTCTCTTGATGGGCAGAGGAGTAGATGGTGGTTTGTACCGCATAAGCATGTCTACACCTTCAGAGGTGCAGCGATCCATTTCGGTCTCCGGAGCTCGTCTCGAGACTTCCCTCACAAGGGAAAGTAACTCCGGTGCCATCTTCTTAGGTTCCACCGCAAACTTAGGGCCCAGACTGAGAACTTGCTGTACTGCGTTTGGTATGTGGATGGCTCCTATTGTGCATACGGGGTTATTCAACGCCTGTTCTTCCCTTGGTCTGTTCTTACGGAGATGCCACAAAGTAAGTTTCCACAGATGATAGGTCGTTCTCTCTGTGAGGGAGGCGATTTCTCGCCTGGCCCTTCTGCTGAAGGTATTTGTCGGGTTTGTTCGCAGCTGCACAAATAGGTAGTTCCGGTAGTGCCGTGTTTGACGATGCCACTCGGCTTGAAGGATTTTGCAAATTCGCTTTCCATTACCTACGGATGATGTGAAGTTTCCGAATAAGGCCTTGACCTCCGGAGGCAGCATGTGCACTCGTAGACAATACCCGTAACTTCTTGCTTGACACACGCAGATGGCTATTAAGATGACCAGAACGTCGGGTCTCAAGGGGTGATGCTTAAAAGGGCCCGCTGTACTAGAAATGAAACTTGTTAACACAGAGGTTCGGGCGAGTTGGTTGCTCATGATGTACAGGGGGAACAGCGCACCCGCAGAACGGTCATTCAAATCAACATACACACAAAGAAAGAAACACTTACTCAGCGCTGACTGACAACTCTCTATATTTACACTTTTTCTTCTTCTATTTGGGCTATATTCAAGGGCCAGGGAGAATAACTGGTCTTTTTTTCTTTTCTTTCGATATGATGCTAAATAGTGAACTAAATTGAAATTAATGTAAAGCTAGGTAGTCTAATTCTTTTTGTGACAAGGTTAAAGACAGAGTACTAACGCATGTGCCGTTATGTTTCGCAATGTTCTCTGCCTCGATGATTTCTCTTGTGAGCTTGTCACGATGCTTTCCAAGCACGCCGCATTTACTCAGCTGCACTGAGCACCCACAGTCACGGCAGTGAATCCCTAGATGACCGGAGCTTTTGTTGGTGAATGTGTTGTTATGCTCTCGAAGGCGATCGTTCACCACCAACACCACATTCACCAACAAAAGCTCCGGTCATCTAGGGATTCACTGCCATGACTGTGGGTGCTCAGTGCAGCTGAGTAACTGCGGCGTGCTTGGAAAGCATCATAACAAGCTCACAAGAGAAGTCATCGAGGCAGAGAACATTGCGAAACATAACGGCACATGCGTTAGTACTCAGTCTTTAACCTTGTCACAAAAAGAATTAGGCTACCTAGCTTTACATTAATTTCAATTTAGTTCACTATTTAGCGTCATATCGAAAGAAAAGAAAAAAAGACCAGTTATTCTCCCTGGCCCTTGCATATAGCACAGATAGAAGAAGAAAAAGTGTAAATATAGAGAGTTGTCAGTCAGCGCTGAGTAAGTGTTTCTTTCTTTTGTGTGTATGTTGCTTTGAATGACTGTTCTGCGGGTGCGCTGTTCCCCCTGTACATCGTGAGCAACCAACTCGCCCGAACCTCTGTGTTAACAAGTTTAATTTCTAGTACAGCGGGCCCTTTTAAAGGTGTACTCCGCCGATTTCTTCATGGTCCCCGATTTGCTTTAAATTTTGCTAAACTCGCCAAACAACATCGCCAAAATAGTATCCCAAATATTAGGTCAAAATAATTTTTTTTCACGAAGTTATTGAATTTACAATTTTGATCCTCACCGTGTTTTTCAAACTGAAAGTCTCTACTGGCAACAATGAAAAAGTGACGTCATTGGAAGTGCAGGGGTTCACTCTTTGGACTGTAGAATTTGTTCCCAACTGATTTGAAGCAGTTTCATGGTGTCAAATGAATGCCTTGGAAGCTCGCTCCAGTCCCCGCGCTCCAGTACGGAACAAATAATTGGCATATTCTATTTTTTAGACTACTCGCCCGACTGGCAAGCTGAACTTCCACTGACGTCACGGCCCTGAAAAGGGCGGGTATATTTGAATGTCTGTTTTTTCATTATTTTCATTTGCCAATTTCGCAATAACTATTATGAATTTCACGATATTAAATAGCATTCCAGAAAGGGTAAAGGCCTGGGAGTCAGAAAATATAGTTAGTTGAGGTAGCTCAAAAATCAGCGGAGTACACCTTTAAGCATCACCCCTTGAGCCCCGACGTTCTGGTCATCTTAATAGCCATCTGCGTGTGTCAAGCAAGAAGTTACGGGTATTGTCTACGAGTGCACATGCTGCCTCTGGAGGTCAAGGCCTTATTCGGAAACTTCACACCATCAGTAGGTCATGGAAAGCGATTTTGCAAAATCCTTCAAGCCGAGTGGCATCGTCAAACACGGCACTACCGGAACTAGCTATTTGTGCAGCTGCGAACAAACCCGACAAATACCTTCAGCAGAAGGGCCAGGCGAGAAATCGCCTCCCTCACAGAGAGAACGACCGACCATCTGTGGAAACTCACTTTGTGGCATCTCCGTAAGAACAGACCAAGGGAAGAACAGGCGTTGAATAACCCCGTATGCACAATAGGAGCCATCCACATACCAAATGCAGTACAGCAAGTTCTCAGTCTGGGCCCTAAGTTTGCGGTGGAACCTAAGAAGACGGCACCGGAGTTACTTTCCCTTGTGAGGGAAGTCTCGAGACGAGCTCCGGAGACCGAAATGGATCGCTGCAACTCTGAAGGTGTAGACATGCTTATGCGGTACAAACTACCATCTACTCCTCTGCCCATCAAGAGAGTAGAAACGTACCTGAAAGAGAATTCATTATATCTTCTGCCCGCTGACAAAGAAGGAGGTTTTGTCCTCATGCATTCGGACACGTTTGGAGAAAACGCATTAACAGCAGTCGAATCCGTTTTCAGCAAGCACTCTGAGATCTCCCTGGAAAAAGTTGAAAGGGAAGCAAAACAATTTTGTCACTTGAACAATTTAAAGCAACTCTGCTCCTACATCGATCGCAGTAAAAATCTGAGTCTAGAATTATTTTTCAGCGCCAAAACTCACAAAGCGGATTGCCCCCTCCGGGTTATTGTTTCTGAAAGGGGGACATGGCAAAACATCTGTTGCCTTATTTCTGCAAACACGGCTAAACTTACTTAACATTGATGATCCATACCTGATCCGCAGCTCCTCTGAAGTTTTCAACTTTTTAGAAGAGCAACGTGACCAAGACCTAAAGGTATTCTCCATCGACATTAAGGATCTGTACTATTCCTTGCCCCACGACCGCCTCCTAAGGTACATAGAGGACAGCATAGACACCTTCGGTGTTATTGCCTTTCAAAATGAGTCGGGCTTATCCGAAAGCAAGTTTTTGACCTTGATTAACATCTACCTCAGGTCGAACTTTGCTACCTGGGATTACCAACCATACCTACAGAAGAGAGGTGTCTGCATCGGGTCCTGCATTGCCCCTATCCTTAGCGATCCCTATCTAGCGCACAACGACAGGAAGATAAAAGAATCATTAGACAGCTCCAAAGTTATAAGAGTGTTCCGGTACGTCGACGATTATTGAATTGTTCTAGCTTCAGACGATCGCAACTTCACCAGCGTGGTTGCTGACGTTCTCGACAGTTTTAAAATCTGCATGAGCCCTTTGGAAATTACCCATGACTTCCAAACGAGCGCTCTTTAAGATTCCTAGATCTCAGACTCTTCATGTTACCCTACCATTTATGCTGGTCGTATGAGCCCAGGGGGAAAAAACCGCTCTTACCATTCAATTCGGCCCATTCAAAACTAGTTAAAAGAAGCATCGTGCGGTTATGCCTCAAAAACTCACTTAAAAAATCCTGCTCGCATTCCATTCCAGCGAGCTTTGACGGGCAAGTCTCAAGACTAAAGCGCGCAGGATACCCAAACTCGTTATTAACATCAGTGGCCGAAAAGCTCATCAACGAAAGCAGGCAAGACTTATGCACACAACAAAAGCAAAGAGAAAAAACAAAGAAGCCCATCATTGTGCCATATATTCATAGTTTTTCTCACGGACTGAAGAAAATAGCTAAGCGAGTAAACTTGGTCATCTTCTCAGCTCCTAACAAACTTCACAGCTTATGCAAGAAGGTAAATACTCCACCAATAACAACAGTTGGCTGCAAAAAGAAGCACAAGAATACCTTTGTCCCTTGTGCAGAAAAGGTGGTCTACTCCTTTCCGCTCTCTTGTGGAAAGCTGTACATAGGTCAAACCGGAAGGTGTCTGAACGATCGCCTTCGAGAGCATAACAACACATTCACCAATAAAAGCTCGGGTCATCTAGGGATTCACTGCCGTGACTGTGGGTGCTCAGTGCAGCTGAGTAACTGCGGCGTGCTTGGAAAGCATCATAACAAGCTCACAAGAGAAATCATCGAGGCAGAGAACATTGCGAAACATAACGGCACATGCGTTAGTACTCCGTCTTTAACCTTGTCACAAAAAGAATTAGACTACCTAGCTTTACATTAATTTCAATTTAGTTCACTATTTAGCATCATATTGAAAGAAAAGAAAAAAATACCAGTTATTCTCCCTGGCCCTTGCATATAGCACAAATAGAAGAAGAAAAAGTGTAAATATAGAGAGTTGTCAGTCAGCGCTGAGTAATACCCCTGTTACACGGGCACCCTTAACCGCGGTTAATTCAGCTTTAACTGCGGTTACGTGGCAGCACAGATGCCGCACTATACCCTCGGACAGCTATTTCAAAAGAAGTGAAGAGAGCGCGTGCACTGCATTCATGGGTGCTCAAGATGCTCAAGCGCACCTTCGCCCATAGCTCTGACTGCATCGCCGCAGAATGTTGTCGGCAAGTATTGTGCGCTAATTGTGGTTTAGCGTAACTGCAGTTAAGTGTGCCCGTGTAACAGCGGTATAAGTGTTTCTTTCTTTGTGTGTATGTTGATTTGAATGACTGTTCTGCGGGTGCGCTGTTCCCCCTGTACATCATGAGCAACCAACTCGCCCGAGCCTCTGCGTTAGCAGGTTTCAGATCTATTTCAGATTGGTTTTATGGGCATTACAATATGGCGACTAACATCAAACTAAGTTTCTAGCGTGGATGCGTTTGGATTGAAAAACCGTTCACTCACTTTCACGTGAAGCCCTCTCTCTGAAGACCCCACCTGCAGTTCCTCTCTGTCTTGTTAATAAGTCAATGTTGGTTCCTGCTTTCATAATCAGAAAAATAGGGTTTCAGATCTATTTCGGATTGGTTTTATGGGCATTACAATATGGCGAATAACATCAAACTAAGTTTCTAGCGTGGATGCGTTTGGATTGAAAAACCGTTCACTCACTCTCACGTGAAGCCCTCTCTCTGAAGACCCCACCTGCAGTTCCTCTCTATCTTGTTAATAAGGCAATGTTGGTTCCTGCTTTAATAATCCGAAAAATATGGTTTCAGATCTATTTCAGATTGGTTTTATGGGCATTACAATATGGCGACTAACATCAAACTAAGTTTCTAGCGTGGATGCGTTTGGATTGAAAAACCGTTCACTCCACTGATCTCTATGACAATTGCTAAATCGCGTTTGCCCGCTCCGCGAATGCGGTCACTGGCGGCCATCTTTAGGTAGAGTTATCTCACCTCTAGCCAATGTAAGCTGCTGCAGCCGCTATCATCCATCCATGGCAGATAGCGTTTTGGCAGGTGGGTTGGCAGGCTGCGGTCAAAATAGCGTGAGTGATTTGCGTGCTTGATTAAAATTATTTGACGAAACATGTTTTTGAAACCCGGCGTGAACAGTAGTCCGGTCTTTGAGGACCTGGTAAAAGTTTCACGAAATCGCAGCACCGGGAGAAAAGCAGCACAGCACGTATCAAAAGTCGCATCGAAAGAAGCATCGAAAGCAGACGACGGTACGGAGTCTGCTTTTGATGCGAGCTGCGCTGCTTTCCCCCGGTGCTGCGCTTTCGTAGAACTTTTGCCGGGTCCTCAAAGATGAGGCTACCGTTCACGCCGGGTTTCAAGAATCTGCTTCGTCGAACAACTTCAATCAAGCACGAAATGTCACCCACGGTACAGTGTACTAGATCTACGGCTATTTTTATGGCAGCCTGCCGCCATTGCGCTGTCCGCCATATTACTATGATGGCTAGAGATGATATAACTCTACCTAAAGATGGCCGCCAGTGACCGCATTCCGATCCATAGGAGGAGCTGGTCAAACGCGATCCAGCAAATAGACATAGAGATCAGTGGTTCACTCACTCTCACGTGAAGCCCTCTCTCTGAAGACCATACCTGCAGTGCCTCTCTCTTGTTAATAAGGCAATGTTGGTTCCTGCTTTGATAATCCGAAAAATATGGTTTCAGATCTATTTCAGATTGCCTTTATGGGCATTACAATATGGCGACTAACATCAAACTAAGTTTCTAGCGTGGATGCGTTTGGATTGAAAAACCGTTCACTCACTCTCACGTGAAGCCCTCTCTCTGAAGACCCCACCTGCAGTGCCTCTCTATCTTGTTAATAAGGCAATGTTGGTTCCTGCTTTCATAATCCGAAAAATATGGTTTCAGATCTATTTCAGATTGGTTTTATGGGCATTACAATATGGCGACTAACATCAAACTAAGTTTCTAGCGTGGATGCGTTTGGATTGAAAAACCGTTCACTCACTCTCACGTGAAGCCCTCTCTCTGAAGACCCCACCTGCAGTGCCTCTCTATCTTGTTAATAAGGCAATGTTGGTTCCTGCTTTGATAATTCGAAAATTATGGTTTCAGATCTATTTCAGATTGGTTTTATGGGCATTACAATATGGCGACTAACACCAAACTAAGTTTCTAGCGTGCATACATCTGGATTGAAAAACCGTTCCCTCACTCACGTGAAGCCCTCTCTCTGAAGACCCCACCTGCAGTGCCTCTCTATCTTGTTAATAAGGCAATGTTAGTTCCTGCTTTGATAATCCGGAAAATATGGTTTCAGATCTACAGGGGGAACACCGCACCCGCAGAACAGTCATTCAAATCAACATACACACTAGAAAGATATGCCTCGATGATTTCTCTTGTGAGCTTGTTATGATGCTTTCCAAGCACGCCGCAGTTACTCAGCTGCACTGAGGACCCACAGTCACGGCAGTGAATCCCTAGATGACCGGAGCTTTTGTTGGTGAATGTGTTGTTATGCTCTCGAAGGCGATCGTTCAGACACCTTCCGGTTTGACCTATGTACAGCTTTCCACAAGAGAGCGGAAAGGAGTAGACCACCTTTTCTGCACAAGGGACAAAGGTATTCTTGTGCTTCTTTTTGCAGCCAACTGTTGTTATTGGTGGAGTATTTACCTTCTTGCATAAGCTGTGAAGTTTGTTAGGAGCTGAGAAGATGACTTCCAAGTTTACTCGGTTAGCTATTTTCTTCAGTCCGTGAGAAAAATTATGAATATATGGCACAATGATGGGCTTCTTTGTTTTGTCTCTTTGCTTTTGTTGTGTGCATAGGGCTTGCCTGCTTTCGTTGATGAGCTTTTCGGCCACTGATGTTAATAACGAGTTTGGGTATCCTGCGCGCTTTAGTCTTGAGACTTGCCCGTCAAAGCTCGCTGGAATGGAATGCGAGCAGGATTTTTTAAGTGAGTTTTTGAGGCATAACCGCACGATGCTTCTTTTAACTAGTTTTGAATGGGCCGAATTGAATGGTAAGAGCGGTTTTTTCCCTCTGGGCTCATACGACCAGCATAAATGGTAGGGTAACATGAAGAGTCTGAGATCTAGGAATCTTAAAGAGCGCTCGTTTGGAAGTCATGGGAAATTTCCAGAGGGCTCATGCAGATTTTAAAACTGTCGAGGACGTCAGCAACCATGCTGGTGAACTTGCGATCGTCTGAAGCTAGAACAATTAAATAATCGTCAACGTACCGGAACACTCTTATAACTTTGGAGCTGTCTAATGATTCTTTTATCTTCCTGTCGTTGTGCGCTAGATAGAGATCGCTAAGGATAGGGGCAATGCAGGACCCGATGCAGACACCTCTGTTCTGTAGGTATGGTTGGTAATCCCAGGTAGCAAAGGTCGACCTGAGGTAGATGTTAATCAAGGTCAAAAACTTGCTTTCGGATAAGCCCGACTCATTTTGAAAGGCAATAGCACCGAAGGTGTCTATGCTGTCCTCTATGTACCTTAGGAGGCGGTCGTGGGGCAAGGAATAGTACAGATCCTTAATGTCGATGGAGAACACCTTTAGATCTTGGTCACGATGCTCTTCTAAAAAGTTGAAAACTTCAGAGGAGCTGCGGATCAGGCATGGATCATCAATGTTAAGTAGGTTTAGCCGTGTTTGCAGAAATAAGGCAACAGATTTTTGCCATGTTACCCGTTCAGAAACGATAACCCGGAGGGGGCTATCCGCTTTGTGAGTTTTGGCGCTGAAAAATAATTCTAGACTCAGATTTTTACTGCTATCGATGTAGGAGCAGAGTTGTTTTAAATCGTTCAAGTGACAAAATTGTTTTGCTTCCCTTTTAACTTTTTCCAGGGAGATCTCAGAGTGCTTGCTGAAAACGGATTCGACTGCTGTTAATGCTTTTTCTCCAAACGTGTCCGAATGCATGAGGACAAAACCTCCTTCTTTGTCAGCGGGCAGAAGATATAATGAATTCTCTTTCAGGTACGTTTCTACTCTCTTGATGGGCAGAGGAGTAGATGGTGGTTTGTACCGCATAAGCATGTCTACACCTTCAGAGGTGCAGCGATCCATTTCGGTCTCCGGAGCTCGTCTCGAGACTTCCCTCACAAGGGAAAGTAACTCCGGTGCCATCTTCTTAGGTTCCACCGCAAACTTTGGTCCCAGACTGAGAACTTGCTGTACTGCGTTTGGTATGTGGATGGCTCCTATTGTGCATACGGGGTTATTCAACGCCTGTTCTTCCCTTGGTCTGTTCTTACGGAGATGCCACAAAGTGAGTTTCCACAGATGATAGGTCGTTCTCTCTGTGAGGGAGGCGATTTCTCGCCTGGCCCTTCTGCTGAAGGTATTTGTCGGGTTTGTTCGCAGCTGCACAAATAGGTAGTTCCGGTAGTGCCGTGTTTGACGATGCCACTCGGCTTGAAGGATCTTGCAAATTCGCTTTCCATGACCTACGGATGATGTGAAGTTTCCGAATAAGGCCTTGACCTCCGGAGGCAGCATGTGCACTCGTACACAATACCCGTAACTTCTTGCTTGACACACGCAGATGGCTATTAAGATGACCAGAACGTCGGGGCTCAAGGGGTGATGCTTAAAAGGGCCCGCTGTACTAGACATGAAACTTGTTAACACAGAGGTTCGGGCGAGTTGGTTGCTCATGATGTACAGGGGGAACAGCGCACCCGCAGAACGGTCATTCAAATCAACATACACACAAAGAAAGAAACACTTACTCAGCGCTGACTGACAACTCTCTATATTTACACTTTTTCTTCTTCTATTTGGGCTATATTCAAGGGCGAGGGAGAATAACTGGTCTTTTTTTCTTTTCTTTCGATATGATGCTAAATAGTGAACTAAATTGAAATTAATGTAAAGCTAGGTAGTCTAATTCTTTTTGTGACAAGGTTAAAGACGGAGTACTAACGCATGTGCCGTTATGTTTGGCAATGTTCTCTGCCTCGATGATTTCTCTTGTGAGCTTGTTACGATGCTTTCCAAGCACGCCGCATTTACTCAGCTGCACTGAGCACCCACAGTCACGGCAGTGAATCCCTAGATGACCGGAGCTTTTGTTGGTGAATGTGTTGTTATGCTCTCGAAGGCGATCGTTCACCACCAACACCACATTCACCAACAAAAGCTCCGGTCATCTAGGGATTCACTGCCGTGACTGTGGGTGCTCAGTGCAGCTGAGTAACTGCGGCGTGCTTGGAAAGCATCATAACAAGCTCACAAGAGAAGTCATCGAGGCAGAGAACATTGCGAAACATAACGGCACATGCGTTAGTACTCCGTCTTTAACCTTGTCACAAAAAGAATTAGGCTACCTAGCTTTACATTAATTTCAATTTAGTTCACTATTTAGCGTCATATCGAAAGAAAAGAAAAAAAGACCAGTTATTCTCCCTGGCCCTTGCATATAGCACAGATAGAAGAAGAAAAAGTGTAAATATAGAGAGTTGTCAGTCAGCGTTGAGTAAGTGTTTCTTTCTTTTGTGTGTATGTTGCTTTGAATGACTGTTCTGCGGGTGCGCTGTTCCCCCTGTACATCGTGAGCAACCAACTCGCCCGAACCTCTGTGTTAACAAGTTTAATTTCTAGTACAGCGGGCCCTTTTAAGCATCACCCCTTGAGCCCCGACGTTCTGGTCATCTTAATAGCCATCTGCGTGTGTCAAGCAAGAAGTTACGGGTATTGTCTACGAGTGCACATGCTGCCTCTGGAGGTCAAGGCCTTATTCGGAAACTTCACACCATCAGTAGGTCATGGAAAGCGATTTTGCAAAATCCTTCAAGCCGAGTGGCATCGTCAAACACGGCACTACCGGAACTACCTATTTGTGCAGCTGCGAACAAACCCGACAAATACCTTCAGCAGAAGGGCCAGGCGAGAAATCGCCTCCCTCACAGAGAGAACGACCGACCATCTGTGGAAACTCACTTTGTGGCATCTCCGTAAGAACAGACCAAGGGAAGAACAGGCGTTGAATAACCCCGTATGCACAATAGGAGCCATCCACATACCAAATGCAGTACAGCAAGTTCTCAGTCTGGGCCCTAAGTTTGCGGTGGAACCTAAGAAGACGGCACCGGAGTTACTTTCCCTTGTGAGGGAAGTCTCGAGACGAGCTCCGGAGACCGAAATGGATCGCTGCAACTCTGAAGGTGTAGACATGCTTATGCGGTACAAACTACCATCTACTCCTCTGCCCATCAAGAGAGTAGAAACGTACCTGAAAGAGAATTCATTATATCTTCTGCCCGCTGACAAAGAAGGAGGTTTTGTCCTCATGCATTCGGACACGTTTGGAGAAAAAGCATTAACAGCAGTCGAATCCGTTTTCAGCAAGCACTCTGAGATCTCCCTGGAAAAAGTTGAAAGGGAAGCAAAACAATTTTGTCACTTGAACAATTTAAAGCAACTCTGCTCCTACATCGATCGCAGTAAAAATCTGAGTCTAGAATTATTTTTCAGCGCCAAAACTCACGAAGCGGATTGCCCCCTCCGGGTTATTGTTTCTGAAAGGGGGACATGGCAAAAAATCTGTTGCCTTATTTCTGCAAACACGGCTAAACTTACTTAACATTGATGATCCATACCTGATCCGCAGCTCCTCTGAAGTTTTCAACTTTTTAGAAGAGCAACGTGACCAAGACCTAAAGGTATTCTCCATCGACATTAAGGATCTGTACTATTCCTTGCCCCACGACCGCCTCCTAAGGTACATAGAGGACAGCATAGACACCTTCGGTGTTATTGCCTTTCAAAATGAGTCGGGCTTATCCGAAAGCAAGTTTTTAACCTTGATTAACATCTACCTCAGGTCGAACTTCGCTACCTGGGATTACCAACCATACCTACAGAAGAGAGGTGTCTGCATCGGGTCCTGCATTGCCCCTATCCTTAGCGATCTCTATCTAGCGCACAACGACAGGAAGATAAAAGAATCATTAGACAGCTCCAAAGTTATAAGAGTGTTCCGTTACGTCGACGATTATTGAATTGTTCTAGCTTCAGACGATCGCAACTTCACCAGCGTGGTTGCTGACGTTCTCGAGTTTTAAAATCTGCATGAGCCCTTTGGAAATTACCCATGACTTCCAAACGAGCGCTCTTTAAGATTCCTAGATCTCAGACTCTTCATGTTACCCTACCATTTATGCTGGTCGTATGAGCCCAGGGGGAAAAAACCGCTCTTACCATTCAATTCGGCCCATTCAAAACTAGTTAAAAGAAGCATCGTGCGGTTATGCCTCAAAAACTCACTTAAAAAATCCTGCTCGCATTCCATTCCAGCGAGCTTTGACGGGCAAGTCTCAAGACTAAAGCGCGCAGGATACCCAACCTCGTTATTAACATCAGTGGCCGAAAAGCTCATCAACGAAAGCAGGCAAGACTTATGCACACAACAAAAGCAAAGAGAAAAAACAAAGAAGCCCATCATTGTGCCATATATTCATAGTTTTTCTCACGGACTGAAGAAAATAGCTAAGCGAGTAAACTTGGAAGTCATCTTCTCAGCTCCTAACAAACTTCACAGCTTATGCAAGAAGGTAAATACTCCACCAATAACAACAGTTGGCTGCAAAAAGAAGCACAAGAATACCTTTGTCCCTTGTGCAGAAAAGGTGGTCTACTCCTTTCCGCTCTCTTGTGGAAAGCTGTACATAGGTCAAACCGGAAGGTGTCTGAACGATCGCCTTCGAGAGCATAACAACACATTCACCAACAAAAGCTCGGGTCATCTAGGGATTCACTGCCGTGACTGTGGGTGCTCAGTGCAGCTGAGTAACTGCGGCGTGCTTGGAAAGCATCATAACAAGCTCACAAGAGAAATCATCGAGGCAGAGAACATTGCGAAACATAACGGCACATGCGTTAGTACTCCGTCTTTAACCTTGTCACAAAAAGAATTAGACTACCTAGCTTTACATTAATTTCAATTTAGTTCACTATTTAGCATCATATTGAAAGAAAAGAAAAAAATACCAGTTATTCTCCCTGGCCCTTGCATATAGCACAAATAGAAGAAGAAAAAGTGTAAATATAGAGAGTTGTCAGTCAGCGCTGAGTAATACCCCTGTTACACGGGCACCCTTAACCGCGGTTAATTCAGCTTTAACTGCGGTTACGTGGCAGCACAGATGCCGCACTATGCCCTCGGACAGCTATTTCAAAAGAAGTGAAGAGAGCGCGTGCACTGCATTCATGGGTGCTCAAGATGCTCAAGCGCACGTTCGCCCATAGCTCTGACTGCATCGCCGCAGAATGTTGTCGGCAAGTATTGTGCGCTAATTGTGGTTTAGCGTAACTGCAGTTAAGTGTGCCCGTGTAACAGCGGTATAAGTGTTTCTTTCTTTGTGTGTATGTTGATTTGAATGACTGTTCTGCAGGTGCGCTGTTCCCCCTGTACATCATGAGCAACCAACTCGCCCGAGCCTCTGTGTTAGCAGGTTTCAGATCTATTTCAGATTGGTTTTATAAGCATTACAATATGGCGACTAACATCAAACTAAGTTTCTAGCGTGCATGCATCTGGATTGAAAAACCGTTCCCTTGCTCTCACGTGAAGCCCTCTTTCTGAAGACCCCACCTGCAATGCCTCTCTATCTTGTTAATAAGGCAATGTTGGTTCCTGCTTTGATAATCCGAAAAATATGGTTTCAGATCTATTTCAGATTGGTTTTATGGGCATTACAATATGGCGACTAACATCAAACTAAGTTTCTAGCGTGGATGCGTTTGGATTGAAAAGCCGTTCACTCACTCTCACGTGAAGCCCTCTCTCTGAAGACCCCACTTGTAGTCCCTCTCTATCTTGTAAATAAGGCGACGTTAGTTCCTGCTTTCATAATCCGAAAAATATGGTTTCAGATCTTTTTCAGATTGGTTTTATGGGCATTACAATATGGCGACTAACATCAAACTAAGTTTCTAGCGTGGATGCGTTTGGATTGAAAAACCGTTCACTCACTCTCACGTGAAGCCCTCTCTCTGAAGACCCCACCTGCAGTGCCTCTCTATCTTGTTAATAAGGCAACATTAGCTCCTGCTTTCATAATCCAAAAAATATGGTTTCAGATCTATTTCAGATTGGTTTTATGAGCATTACAATATGGCGACTAACATCAAACTAAGTTTCTAGCGTGCATGCATCTGGATTGAAAAACCGTTCCCTCACTCTCACGTGAAGCCCTCTCTCTGAAGACCCCACCTGCAGTTCCTCTCTATCTTGTTAATAAGGCAATGTTGGTTCCTGCTTTGATAATCCGAAAAATATGGTTTCAGATCTATTTCAGATTGGTTTTATAGGCATTACAATATGGCGACTAACATCAAACTAAGTTTCTAGCGTGGATGCGTTTGGTTTGAAAAGCCGTTCACTCACTCTCACGTGAAGCCCTCTCTCTGAAGACCCCACCTGCAGTGCCTCTCTATCTTGTTAATAAGACAATGTTGGTTCCTGCTTTGATAATCCGAAAAATATGGTTTCAGATCAACGAGGTAGAGGGGCTTAGAGTGATAAACCGGAAGTTCGTAAGTGGCACCCCCCCGGTTGCCGCCATGTTTTACGCAAATGTGACCCCTCGTCACGTGACCTTCCAAGAGCCGTGACGTCGCAGGTAAGATGGCAGCGCCCAGAGCTGGCGGATGCGAGTTTGTTCGGTGCGGCGGCAGCCGTGATGTGCAGCTGCTTTCTGACGATTTCGGGCTTTTTCGTGCTCGCTGACGCAGGTATAATGTGAAAATATGAAGCATTGAGACTTTATACCCTTTTTGCGCGAGATCGCTCTGGATCATCTGGATACTAACACCTGTGAGACCGCATCGGCCGTATCGCCGTACCGGTGCTTGGATTCGGGATCTGTTCGAGGATCGATAGAACTTTGAGTGGTTTTAGCATAAAATGTTCGCATTATCTTAGCTTTGTTTGAACGTTGGAATGTCTGAGAATCGACGCGAAAGGTATACGTCGCGTTAGGGCCTAGGAGAAGTTGTTTCATGCCTGCGTCACCGAATAACTATATATAGCAACTTTTAGCGAGGAAGCTCCTGCGATCTTTAACCCTTCGTGCTAATCGACGATTCTACATTCGATCGCTTTCCTTCCTTTTTTGGTGAGTGCAAAGTGCACACTTATTTTCAGCTACGAGGATAGCGTTTTATTGAGTGTGGGGATGAATAAATCGTTGCAGGCACCTGCTTCAAAGCTATTCGACTTGCAGTAAGAACAACTGTTTTGGTGTATGCATAGATTAACTGCACCTTTTTCTCCTTCGTAGGATTTATTGCAGCAATACTTTTTTTCATCACGAGTGCATTGTATTAATCGGTTAGTTATTTACTTGTTCTAATTACCTGGATAAGATGATCCATATTTGTGTTCATCCCTTGCCTGAAGAGCAGTCTTGTTGAAAAATGTTGACCATGCCTTTCGGTCTCTTCAATAGACTTTTTTGAAAAGTGTGGGTTGCCTACACTTCGTATCATTGTAACCTGAAAAAGGGCAACTGCCACAGCCCCCTCGAGCCAATCAGAGGGACAGAGCGAAGGTGTGTGACAAATCTGTGCAGACGAGCACTCTGAATGACATGTTGTCATGTGCCTCTTTCCAACGTGCATATTGGCTCACCGAGACCTTTGCCTTTGCTGTTTGCCAAATTGTTATGAAACGAATTACAGTAGCTACTACTCTAATTACCCCAGGCTTTCATGCTTTGGTCATTTGTTCGACAAGAATGTTATGTCCGCCATTACTGTGAGCTCGGCTCAGCGCCCATTGGACTCGAATGTTGCATTAGCATTCGACGTGAACTGGGGCACACTTGTGTGCTTTATGCCGAAAAAAAATGGTAACAGTTGTGTTGCTTGATGGGGTTCTGCAAAGGGTCTATTGTGTCATACGTATAGGAAGTGTCCTGCTATATAACAATGCATCGACACATACTATTAAAGTATATGCTCAGAGGTGTGTTTGTTTTTGCAATTAACAAGTTACAGCAGTGTGCTTTAATTTTATTATCATGTGTGTAGTTTTAAGTATCATCTCTGCAATGCCTAAAAAGGCCCCTGGAGGGAATAAATTAATAAATAACATTTTTACATCACTGGAGTTGGTTTCTGGATGTGCCATATGTTCAGGACAAGTGGAATGAGTGCAGCCCAATCAACAAGTCTGCCAGTCTGGTATGTCCCATTAATTAATATTGAAGGGTCAGAGATACGAGTGTCCTCAAAAGGGCCTGCGCGTGCGGTGAACACAATTCTTGGTGTATAGACTCTCAAGGCGTAAAGGCAAGCGGAAATATGTTTATCTGGTCAGTGTATCAAATATGTTTATTTCCTCTGGATTACATAATTATTGATTCTTAGTTAATGGTTCTAGAACAATTTCTTTCTGCGACAGTCTCCTGTCAGGCGTTCAGTCGTAATACCTGTTGACCTTGTTTTGGGATGACGTTCCAGGCACTTCGGTGTTCAGCTTGGTCAAGTTGCAACTTCGACCAACTGGTGCCGTCTGGTAATCATACATCATGTGCGCCCACTGACATCTGATGCACTGAAGCTGCAGAGCTGGCTTCTAATCCACAAAATTTTCCTGGTAGTTTTCTGCATCAATGCCGCAAGCTCGGGCATGTATTGGTTATGTGGCTGTGCCTTTTGCTGTACCGTTGACTTGATAGCTGGCAACAATGTTTGTTTGCTATCCAAGCCATTTCACTTCCACTTCGTAATGGAGATTTATTCTGCATCCCACGACCACTGCAACTTGTGCAAGTCTTGTTTGGCAAAGTGAAGTCTCGTAATGCTTGCAGTCCACTTTTGAGAGCAACCAACCATTCTATTTCTTAAGGTCACTGAGCGGCATTCTCCCTCAAAGTTGGAAATTGTGAGCTTCGTGGCGTGGATACAGACAGTTAGTGTCAGCAAATTATTAGGTATTGTCCTTGGACGACAACCGGCACCAGATCAACTCTCCTTCCATTTCCGCTCACCTGCTTTGTCGTGCTTACCTCCCGTCCAGATGAAGTAGATCACGAGCTTCGGGGTAATGTCGGCGCCAGGGACAAAGACCGCTGAAGATAATCCTCAATCTTCTCCGGACGCTCGTCGAGACGTGGTCGAGGGTCGTTCGGCACGAACCCTTGCAGGCCAATTCATTGGTAAGGTCACCTCTAGTAGACATGGTCGGCCTCATGCAGTGGTAGCAGAGTGGTTTTCGATCGGCCATTTGCAGTACCTCCGTTTTCCTCGGTGCACTTTGCTCAGCGCGGACCTACACTGGTTCTTTCCGATGTTGGGAATGCTCCGGCGTTGGGTTGTCTCGTTGAATTAGCATTGAATAGTAGCAGGTAGCCGGTGGTGGTAGTTGTGACTTTGTGGCATAAGTCGTCCTCGGGTCGTCAGATGCCGCTTCGCTCGAAAAAGTCTCCAGTTGAAATGCCTGTCGAACTTCTTCTGAAACAATCTCGGCGATCAAAATAAAAGCCGGGAAACTGATGGCAAGAACTAACTTCCTTATCTCCTCCTGGACACCATTGTGGATGATGTCACGGATGCCTGGGGGGCTGGCGTCGAAGTTGCAGCTGGACGACTAGAGTGTCGAGACGCTGGGGAGTTGTTGATATTGACAGGCTCGGACCTGCAGTGCACATTCAATGTTGGAAGCCTCGGTGATATGAACCCTACGACTGCTGTCGTGGGGTTGCGGAGAAAGCTGCGGAGAAAGCTGCTGTGTGTTGTCCCTCACATGAGGTTCTTAGCTTCTTGTCTTCTGTAGCATCAGGGTTGGCGTGGGTACTCGATCAGGCGCAAAACATCCTCCACAAAGGTGGTGACACTTTTGTTGGGGCCGTGTCCTGAACAGAATCAGGAATTCGGCTCTCTCTCGTCAATGTTGGCTGATGAACTTGCACTTCAGCTCGGTTTTGCAAACTTCCCACGACGTTAAGGAGGATTCCTGGTTTTCAAACCAGTGCCTGGCAGTTTCTTCCACGAGAGGTATAGGTTCTGCAGGAGCTGGTTGTGCATCTATCCACTGTGGCCGGTGACACGGTCATATGGTCATATTGCCGCGCGCGCAGCTGGACAAGTAGGCAGCGCGCGCGTGGCCTAACCGTTATCGCGCTTGCCTCCCACGCAGAAGGCCAGGGTTCGATTCCTGGCCGCGACTACACATTTTTGTTGACAGTGTAATTTGATGTTCTAGTGAATTCGAGAACCGTCTTGCTGATTCGAGGTTAGAATGTTCTACACACCGAACCTTCTACGCCGAACGATCCAGAAACCCACGAGTGTACATAAGGGATTCCGCCAGGCGAGCGAATTCCGTTTTTCGCCCCAGCGTTCGACTGTGCTGCTCCGCCGACTTCGACGCCCGCGACGCTCTGTTATTATCGTTGTACCCCTTTTATTTTTTTGGCACAAGTTCGCCACATTAAACGTTTATTTCTTCCTGTTTATTTCCTAATTTTTTGGTCACCACCCGTGACATTTTGGTGGAGGTGCGGGGTAGCGCATGCCCGTGCAGCGTTCCCCTCCCAGGGCCCGCAGTGCAAGCCCTATTCCGAGCCCGGTGAGAAGACCACCCGACGCGGAACCTGAAACTCGGACCAGTCGCCGCACCCAAGGTCTACACCCGGAATACGGACTTCTGCCACCCAGGACCAAGCAGCCAACGAAGCCGACGATGGACAGCCAGCAGTCACAGACCCCGGTCGCTCCTGCCTTCATCTACCTACCAGTCGCACCCCGGACTCCGACGCCATTCCACGGGGACGCCCACGAAGACGTCGAGGACTGGCTTCAACAATACGAGCGGGTGGCCCAGCACAACCGATGGACGGAGGACCAGCGCCTGCAGAACCTTTACTTCGCGCTCGAAGGAACGGCCAGGCACTGGTTCGAGAATCGGGAGACATCATTGATCTCGTGGACCGCCTGCAAGAATGAGATGAGGCGAACTTTCACTAACCAGTATCGACGGGAGAGGGCCGAGGACCTTCTTCGAATGAGAACCCAGGGCGCAAACGAGACCATCACCAGTTTCGTCGAGGATGTCCTGCGCCTGGTCACTCGCGCCGACCCTGAAGCCACCGACGAAAAGAAGTTGCGGATCCTGATGCGAGGCGTACGAGATGACATCTTCGGAGGCCTCGTCCGCAACCCGCCGACCACCGTCGAGACGTTTGTAACAGAGGCGACCAACATTGAACGGGCCCTGCAAGCACGAGCCGCTCACTTTCATCGAGCCCCGGCCGTCGCTGCACCCACGCCGTCAAGCTGCGCCCTCAGCCCCAATATTCCAAGGATCCGAGAAATAGTCCGGGACATCGTCCGTGAAGAACTGAAGAAGCTGATACCTGCCACCGAACGTACAGCTTCACTCTCGATCGCCGAGATTGTTCGAGAAGAGGTTCAGCAAGCGCTCCAGCCAGACGTTTTCGCCGACGCAGCACCGGAACGACCAGCTGTGACCTATGACGCCGTTGTTCGTCGTCCGCAGCCTCCTATTGCTCGGCAGTACCCATCTGCACCCCAACGAGAAGTCTCTTCGCCGCAGTACGCGCCGCGCCAAGAGCAGCGTGGACTTCGAAAGACCGACGTGTGGCGCACGGATGACGGACGCCCGGTGTGCTTCCACTGCGGGGAGGCTGACCACGTTTACCGGAGGTGCCCCTACCGCCAGCTCGGCCTGCGAGGATTCGCTCCAAACGACCGTCGACCTCGTTTTGGAGAACGACCAAGGGACATCGAGGAATACCTCCGTCGCCCTCCGTCACCAGCGCCCACCGCACCACGAGGTTCCCGTTCTCCATCCCCCCGACGTTCCGCATCGCCTTTCCGTCGGTCGCGCCGTGACAGCCTGTCCCCCCTATCTCGTCGGGAAAACTAAGTGCGGCAACGCCTGGAGGTGCCGTTGCCGAAGACGACCCGAGTAAAGAGCCTCCAAGAACGCCGGAGCGCTCCCACTCTCCCGACGCCACGCATCGCTACGACGCCCCTGCAACGGTGTCCAACAACCTAAACGTCGTCATCGACGGCCACGACGCATCGGCACTCGTGGACACCGGAGCAGACTACTCAGTCTTGAGTGGGAGGCTCTCCCGCCGCCTTCGAAAAGTCATGACGCCGTGGGAAGGACCCCAAATACGAACCGCCGGAGGACATCTCATCACACCAGTCGGGAGATGCACTGCTCGCGTCGAGATCCACGGTGAAAAGTGCCCTGTCAAGTTCGTCGTTCTGCAAGACTGTTCGAGGGACGTTATCCTCGGAATGGACTTCCTCTGCGAGTATGGCGCCGTCATCGACCTCGGAACAAACCGGCTGACGCTACGAAAACCTGCTCCACCAGCGGAGGAACCCCAAGCGACGTCACCCAAGGTCCGAGTCCTCGGAAAATACGTAAACCTACCACCGCGGTCGAGTGTTTTCGGGATCGATGAAGCTTCCTGTGGCGAAGTTCTTCTCGAGGGAAGCCTCCAATTGCTCCTGGGAAGAGGCATAGGTGTCGCAAGGGGAGTAGGTGAACTTCAGGATGGGCGGACTGTGGCCCTCGTGACGAACTTCCGAAACGAAACGCAACACCACATGAAAGGTGCAGCCGTGGGCCACGTCGACAAGCTCCGAAACCCCGCCGAAATCACCGCGATTACTGACGAATCCTCGCCGCCCCAGCAAGACCGTACGTCGCCAGCGCAGCTCGACATTGACCCTAAGCTTCCGGACCCTAAACGGCGTCAGCTGGTTAACCTCCTCGCCGAATACCGCGACTGCTTTGCGACGTCGTCGAAGGTGCGCCAGACCGCGGTTGCCAAGCACCGCATCGTTACCGAGGACGACGCGCGCCCTGTGCATCGATCGCCGTACAGAGTCTCCGTTAAGGAAAGGGAGGTGATCCATCAGCAAGTTCAAGAGATGCTGAATGACGACATAATCCAACCTTCAAGCAGTCCATGGGCCTCTCCAGTCGTGCTGGTTAAGAAGAAGGACGGAACTCTTCGGTTCTGCGTGGACTACCGGCAGCTCAACACGGTTACGAAGAAAGACGTCTACCCACTCCCCTGCATCGACGATACTCTAGACCGGCTGCGCCACTCTCGATACTTTTCATCGATGGACCTGAAGAGCGGCTACTGGCAAATTGAGGTCGACGAACGGGACCGAGAGAAGACAGCCTTCGTCACGCCGGATGGACTGTACGAGTTCAAGGTGATGCCCTTCGGACTATGCACGGCGCCAGCAACTTTCCAGCGTGTCATGGACACCGTACTGGCAGGGCTGAAGTGGCAGAGTTGTCTCGGCTACCTTGACGACGTCGTAGTATTTTCAGCTGACTTCGACGAGCTCTTGAGACGACTCCGAGCTGTTCTTCAAGCCATTCAGACCGCCGGACTCACACTCAAGCCGTCAAAGTGCCGGTTCGCCTATGACGAACTGAAGTTCCTTGGCCACGTGGTTAGTAACGAAGGCGTCCGCCCAGACCCCGAGAAGACTCGCGCCGTCGCGGCCTTTCCAGCGTCGACAGATAAGAAGGCCGTGCGAAGATTCCTTGGATTTTGTGCCTATTATCGACGCTTCGTTCGGGATTACGCAAGGATTTCCGCACCACTTACGAATCTCACGAAGGAGGCCGAGAAGTTCGAATGGGCCGAGGAACAACAGCAGGCATTCGACGAACTGAAACGACGACTCCAGACTCCTCCTGTGCTTGGACATTTCGACCAGGATGCGGAAACAGAAATTCACACGGACGCAAGTAACGCGGGACTGGGCGCAGTACTAGTCCAAGTGCAAGAAGGCATCGAGCGAGTCATCGCCTACGCAAGTCGGACATTGTCCAAGGCGGAGAAAAATTACTCCACAACTGAGAAAGAATGCCTTGCGGTCGTCTGGGCAATAACGAAGTTTCGTCCGTACTTGTACGGGAGCCCGTTCCGTGTAGTCACGGACCACCACTCGCTCTGCTGGCTTGCGAAGCTGAAGGACCCGTCAGGACGCCTCGCTCGATGGAGTCTTCGACTAGAAGAGTTCAACATGACAGTGGTCTATAAGTCAGGCCGCAAGCAAAGCGACGCCGACTGCCTGTCCAGAGCCCCCGTCGAAACCCCTTCCGGCTGCAGCGACGACAATGACGACGAGTGCTTCCTAGGAGCAGTGAACACCGACGATATGGCACGACGTCAACGGGACGATCCTGAGCTGCGCGCATTAATCGAGCACCTTGAAGGGGGCAGGAGTACCGTGCCACGTGTCTTCTCACGAGTACTGCCGACCTTCGCCATCCGGCAAGGTGTACTCTACAAAGAGAACTTCGGCAACAACAACACACCGTGGTTGCTGGTAATCCCGAGTGACCTTCGAGAGGAGATCTTCCAAGCCTGCCACGACGACCCGACATCCGGACACCTTGGTTACAGCCGGACACTGGCCCGTATTCGTGAAAAGTATTACTGGCCGAAGCTCCCCAAGACCGTCCACCTATACACACGATCATGCCACGAGTGCCAGCGACGCAAGAAACCGCCGACGAGGCCGGCCGGACTTCTGCAGCCCATTTCTCCTCCAACTACACCCTTCCAGCAGATCGGAATGGATCTACTTGGTCCTTTTCCACCTTCGACGTCGGGGAACCGCTGGATCATCGTCGCCACAGATTATCTCACGCGGTACGCCGAAACGAAAGCTCTTCCTTCAGGGACTGCTGTGGAAGTCGCAAAGTTTTTCATCGAGTCCATCGTCCTCCGGCACGGCGCTCCCAAAGTTCTGATTACAGATCGCGGATCTTCGTTCATGGCCCAGCTGACGCAAGAGATCCTTCGTCTCAGTGGCACCGGCCATCGTCGAACCACTGCATACCACCCGCAGACCAACGGGCTGACCCAGCGACTCAACAAAACAATCGCCGATATGATCTCTATGTACGTCGACGTAGAGCACAAGACGTGGGACGAGGTGTTGCCCTACGTCACGTTCGCCTACAATACGGCGGTTCAGGAGACCACTGGATTCACCCCTTTCCAGCTGGTACATGGTCGGAAGGTAACGACCATGCTGGACGCAATGCTGCCCCATGAGCCATCTGACAATGAGAGCGACGACGCCCAGGCGGTTGCTCAACGCGCCGAAGAAGTCCGCCAGCTCGTCCGACTCATGATTCAAGAACAGCAACGCCTCGACGCGGGCGGCTACAACCTTCGTCGCAAAGACGTTCACTTCCAGCCCGGAGACAGGGTGTGGGTGTGGACGCCCATCCGTCGCCGCGGCCTCAGTGAGAAAATGCTGAAACGGTACTTTGGACCATACAAGGTACTTCGTCGCCTCGGCGAGCTGAACTACGAGGTGATGCCCGACGGAACAAGAACATCATCACGCCGCCCACCACGACCTGAAGTCGTCCACGTCGTGCGCCTGAAGCCGTACTACGCTCGATAGGACTGTGGATCTTATGTTTCAAGTGACTCTTTAATTTGCCGTTCATTTTATGTGCTTTGTTTTGTTTTGGGTTGCACCGGGACGATGCACCTTTTAAAGGGGGGAGTAATGCCGCGCGCGCAGCTGGACAAGTAGGCAGCGCGCGCGTGGCCTAACGGTTATCGCGCTTGCCTCCCACGCAGAAGGCCAGGGTTCGATTCCTGGCCGCGACTACACATTTTTGTTGACAGTGTAATTTGATGTTCTAGTGAATTCGAGAACCGTCTTGCTGATTCGAGGTTAGAATGTTCTACACACCGAACCTTCTACGCCGAACGATCCAGGAACCCACGAGGGTACATAGGGATTCCGCCAGGCGAGCGAATTCAGTTTTTCGCCCCAGCGTTCGACTGTGCTGCTCCGCCGACTTCGACGCCCGCGACGCTCTGTTATTATCGTTGTACCCCTTTAATTTTTTTGGCACAAGTTCGCCACATTAAACGTTTATTTCTTCCTGTTTATTTCCTAATTTTTTGGTCACCACCCGTGACAATATTGTTCAGTCCAGCCCACGACGTCTTATGCACCTCGCGTGAAAGGGCATCACAGTACGAGGTGCGACAGCCATGCAAACGATGGTGGGAGCGGACGCGGTGTGCTGCTACAGGTTTGTCATTGTTAGCTTAGTCAGCTTCGGTTTTTCTGGCAAAAGACCTAATTCCAATGGTTGTTGCTGGTAGCAGCAACTGGCTTGGATTTCAGGTTCTTCGTGGTGTATTTCTGAGTTTCGTCCTTGCGGTACTCGCTCGTCTTGCGGTTTTTCTGCCGGGCTCGGGATAGGACTTGGTTCCCGGCTCGCCGGGGGTTTAAGACGCGGGATAATGTGCCACCCGTCTGTTGTTATCGGGCAACTCGGCTGAGGAGCCGCCAGGGTCCACACAAAGTGGAAGGCTATGGGTAAAGTGCGCACCACCTCCACCAGAACATACAATGACAGCTGAGCATGGCCTGGAACTTTCCAGATTAATAAATATTGATAGAAACTGGGACTTCATAAAGCATCCGTGACAATGTAACAAAACAGACAGAAGAGAGTCTATCATGACCCTTAAAGAAGCTGCATTGCTTTAGCGGCATTCTGTCCGAATAAATCCTCTCCTTCGGGGTTTGGCGTCTGCCGAGGACGAGCTGAACTGAAATGGATGTGGGACCACTTTTCTGGTAATGAGCTGCTACAGACGGTCGTCGCAAAGCGGCGTGAACGGGTAGACTGGGTAGGTAACACGCGCGATGAAATGTCCATACAGCTTGCAATTCGCGTAACGAGTGTTGTTGAAACCTTGATGTCGACGAAACGTGCGACAGACCAGCAGAATCAATACCAACAGCAACACCTTTGCTCCGTGAAAGTACACGTCTACGCCAGAGCAATTTAGTAGGCAGCACAGCATCACCTAAAGCACGGCATAGGAAGTACCAGCTTGAAGGCAGCTCTTCGGCAGGCCGTACACCTGTGCTCCGTGAAAGTGCACGTTTACGCCGGAACAATTTGGGAAGCAGCACAGTATCATTTAGCACGGTGCGGGAACTACAAGCGTCAAGGCAGCTCTCCAATGCATCGCACAACAAAAGTGAGCCTTCGGTCATTTGAACGAAGCGGCATCACGATTGCACACTGCCAAGCACGGCTCATGCAATTTCTGTCGCTAAACTGTGTATCCAAATATATTACACACGCTTCACTGCAGACCTTGAAGGTTCCGATAGTCAACGCGAGCACAGAAACGTTGCCTTAAAACTTAACCTAGCGGTGTCCGAATGAATCCGAGGTCCGAGCAACGTAGGGCCGATTGTCTCTTTCGTGGCAACATTCCCGTCGGTCAACAGCAAAATGCACACCGTTCCTCCGTATTTTCACGCTATACCTACGTCAGGCACCACGCTGAACTCTGCAGTCGCTTTCGACCGGCCTCATATGACAGCTTCCGCGTCTGAAATCAACTCGCCGAGACGAACGACAACCAACAAAGCATCCGACAAGCTCCGGCCCAGCTGGGGCCAGCCGCTGCATGGGCGCTGCCATCTTTCCTGTGACGTCACGTATTTGGTTTGGTCATGTGACGAGTGGTCAAATTTGCGTACAATGGCAGCCGCCTTATGGGGGTCACTTTCGAGTGCAGACCGGAACCCCGGTTTATCGCTCTAAGCCCCTCTACCTCGTTGTTTCAGATCTATTTCAGATTGGTTTTATGAGCAATACAATATGGCGACTAACATCAAACTAAGTTTCTAGCGTGCATGCGTCTGGATTGAAAAACCGTTCCCTCACTCTCACGTGAAGCCCTGTCTCTGAAGACCCCACCTGCAGTGCCTCTCTCTCTTGTTAATAAGGCAATGTTGGTTCCTGCTTTGATAATTCAAAAAATATGGTTTCAGATCTATTTCAGATTGGTTTTATGGGCATTACAATATGGCGACTAATATCAAACTAAGTTTCTAGCGTGGATGCGTTTGGATTGAAAAGCCGTTCACTCACTCTCACGTGACGCCCTCTCTCTGAAGACCCCACCTGCAGTGCCTCTCTATCTTGTTAATAAGGCAACGTTGGTTCCTGGTTTGATAGTTCGAAAAATATGGTTTCAGATCTATTTCAGATTGGTTTTATGGGCATTACAATATGGCGACTAACATCAAACTAAGTTTCTAGCGTGGATGCGTTTGGATTGAAAAACTGTTCACTCACTCTCACGTGAAGCCCTCTCTCTGAAGACCTTACCTGCAGTTCCTCTCTATCTTGTTAATAAGGCAATGTTGGTTCCTGCTTTGATAATCCGAAAAATATGGTTTCAGATCTATTTCAGATTGGTTTTATGAGCAATACAATATGGCGACTAACATCAAACTAAGTTTCTAGCGTGGATGCGTTTGGATTGAAAAGCCGTTCACTCACTCTCACGTGAAGCCCTCTCTCTGAAGACCCGACCTGCAGTGCCTCTGTATCTTGTTAATAAGCCAATGTTGGTTCCTGCTTTGATAATCCAAAAAATATGGTTTCAGATCTATTTCAGATTGGTTTTATGGGCATTACAATATGGCGACTAACATCAAACTAATTTTCTAGCGTGCATGCATCTGGATTGAAAAACCGTTCACTCACTCTCACGTGAAGCCCTCTCTCTGAAGACCCCAGCTGCAGTGCCTCTCTATCTTGTTAATAAGGCAATGTTGGTTCCTGCTTTGATAATCCGAAAAATATGGTTTCAGATCTATTTCAGATTGGTTTTATGAGCATTACAATATGGCGACTAACATCAAACTAAGTTTCTAGCGTGGATGCGTTTGGATTGAAAAACCGTTCACTCACTCTCACGTGACGGCCTCTCTCCGAAGACCCCACCTGCAGTGCCTCTCTATCTTGTTAATAAGGCAACGTTGGTTCCTGGCAACGTTACTAAAACACTCAGTTGGGAAACTCGCCGTCGAAACCTGGGCCGCTGGCGTCCACCGAGACCGAGCTAAATGCGACAACAGCGCCACTCTTTATCGTTTGTCTGTACTGTGGTCCCCTTGAGCTTTTTGAAAGCCTGTTTTTGCGTAAAAACAAACGGAAAAGACTCTTTTTGTATGAAATTTATTGGAGTTTAGTACCAAATGATGGGCGCGTGATGTTTTTATCATCTTTAGTTCGCAAGGTTTTGCGGAACAATTAATATTGTTTTCATACAACCATGCCTCAGCGGGCCTTTCAGGTAGCACGTCCTGACCTAGGTGCATTTTAACGTCAGTAGTTGAACGCGGCGCGTCCGCCGGGGAGACGGGGGTGGCACCCCTGTAACCTCTACCGCTGTATCTGTTCTTAAGCCAAAATAGAAGTCACGTGCAGTTCTTCGAGAGGCCGCTGCGGGAGAAATGGTGGGGTTGTGTTCGTCATTAGCTCGGTGCTCGGAGACAGATTGGGGCCACCTTTTCAAAGCTGTCTCTATGGGAGTTTCCTAACTGAGTGTTTTAGTAACGTTGGTTCCTGGTTTGATAATCCGAAAAATATGGTTTCAGATCTATTTCAGATTGGTTTTATGGGCATTACAATATGGCGACTAACATCAAACTAAGTTTCTAGCGTGGATGCGTTTGGATTGAAAAACCGTTCACTCACTCTCACGTGAAGCCCTCTCTCTGAAGACCCCACCTGCAGTGCCTCTCTATCTTGTTAATAAGGCAATGTTGGTTCCTGCTTTAATAATCCGAAAAATGTGGTGTCAGATCTATTTCAGATTGGTTTTATGAGCAATACAAATGGCGACTAACATCAAACT